>NC_059292.1:24030703-24103203 GCF_017591435.1 Portunus trituberculatus | reverse complement strand
TCCTACTTCTCCTTCTCCTCCTCATGATAATCTTCCCCTCCTCCTCCTCCTCCTCCTCCTCCTCCTCCTCCTCTTCTTCACTACGAACTGAAATTACATTCTATACTTTTTAACTTTTTCCTTCACAATTTCTGTCAACATGAAGGATTTTTTTCTTATTTTTCATCACTCTCGGCTTTCCTTCAGGCTCTCTCAGGTCCTCCACGCCCTCAGCAGGTTTCTCACGCTCCCGTTAAGCGTTTCCTGAACATATTATTTATTGTTTTTTGTGTGTTTTCCCCCTTTCTTCTCTTCATTACTTTGTGTAGCTCAGTGCCTATCTTGTTCTCTATCTTCTTCCCTCCACTTTATTCTTACTGTCTCCTCTTTCTTCTATTCTTTCTTGTTGCTTGTTTGTTGTATTCTATGTTGTGTTTCTGTGTCTTTTCTTCCATTCATGACTGCGTTGGTTCATATAGTGTCTCCTTTTCTCTTTCGTTCCCTCTCCTTCATTATGCGATCTCTTCCTCTTCCTTCCCCTCTTCCTCCTCTCCCTGGGACTAATTTAACCTAAACATTTATAATTTCTGCTTATCTAACTGTGTGTGTGTGTGTGTGTGTGTGTGTGTGTGTGTGTGTGTGTGTGTGTGTGTGTGTTTTCATTTATTAAAGACAGCTACATTTCAACGGAATTTTAAGCCTTATATTTTCAGTAGGAGGTGATCAGACTTTTCTCAACCTTGAACATTTAACTTTCAATCCAGCTTTTTCATGCGTGAATCTGATAAAATTGGTAAAATGATAGACCTACCATTTTTTTTTCCTGTTTCATTATTTTTCCAGGATTCTCTAGCTTTACAATTTTCTTCTCCCTTTAACCTCATATTTTCAACCCTCAATCCTTCTTCTTCACGTGTAAAACCGATAAGACTAGATAAGAATAAGATTAACGTTGGCCTAATCAACTGCTATGAGGAGCGTCAGTTATGTATTAGATTTTGTTTTTGTTTTTAACGCTGTCACGCGCAGAATGGATAAGAATATATAATGATACTAATAGTAATAATGTAATGCTAATATACTACTACTACTACTACTACTACTACTCATAATAATAATAATAATAATAATAATAATAATAATAATAATAAATAAAAAGACTCACGGCACGGTTTCTGAATAACTGCTGACATGATACATATCAGTTCATCAGACACACACAGTCATACAGAAGTCCCGCCGCGCGTCTCCTTTCCCTTGACCGACCCGCGCAAGGCTGACTCATGTGCACAATACTGATCAGTTGCAGCGACCTTCACTATACTTGCGTTCTTGCCCCTTACCTATCAGTGCGTACCGCGGTGATGGCTGATCCTACACTACATGTGATGATGTACGAAGCCTCCATCTGCACATAACACTCGGTTCAAAGAGATAATGGGTAGTATGTATAGAGGAAGACTCCTTTCTCCCTTGCTGGTCATGTGTTATTAAAAGTTGTATGGGATATATCTATTGTATAAAAATGAGACGAAAAATCGTAATAACAATAATTGCAACTACTATTACTACTGCTATTACTACTACTACTGCTACTACTTCTACTATTGCTACTACGTATACTAGCAGCACCCTTTCACAGTATAACACTCGCGGAATACTGTGAAATTTCTACCAACTCCTACCTATACAAGATTTTCTTTCTGACCTCGAAGATAAAATGCTCACCCTATCCTCGACAGCTCTAACCGTCGCACTGAGGACGTTATCTCGCAGCCTTGCACTGCTACTCTTCCTTCCTATTTGGTGAAGAAAGTGTACCGCGGTGCTGGTCGGACATCACAATTACACATTGCGACTCTCAAGCGCAGCTCAGCTATTTATAGTTTATCCAGGGCAACAGGTATTATCCCTTAGCCTTGCGGCGCTAACCTTCCTTCCTATTCGGGGAAGAAAGTATGTACCGTGTTGCTCGCTGGCCATATATGTGACGGGCACGCTTCAGTTACTTCATGTATAGCAACATGTGTTATTCCGTAGCCTTACGGCTCTAACCTTCCTTCCTATTCGGTGAAGAAAGTATGTACTGCTTTGTTCGTTAACCATATATGTGACAAGCCACGCTCTGCACGCTTCACTTAGTTATGTATAGCAATAATTGATACTCCATAGCCTGGCGGTGCTAACCTGCTGATGAGTGTGTACCGCGGTGCTGGACAGAGACCTCGCCTCTTACTTCCCGTTCAGAGCATTCGTAGCAACAAGTGTTATTCAGAAGCTTGCAGTGCTAACCTTCTCTCCTAATCGGTGAAAAAAGTAGCTGTGTGTGAGTGAATCAATCAATCAGTCATCTCACACACGTTGCGGGGCCTTCAGTCATTCATCCAGACAGTCAGACACATGTATTCGTACAGTAAGATGGATTGGATGACAAAATTCTGCGACCTAATTCTCAGATTTTTCGCCGTTTTACCTCAACTACAAATAGGTTGCAATGGAAAGTGTTGGGGGTTTTCAAAGGTGTTTTAACATAAGAACATGAGAGAAAATAAGGGAAGCTGCAAGAAGTCACCACGCCTACATGTGGCAGTCCCCGTACCAGTATGAAAACATGTTCCATCCATTTCTGCCCATCATCCTCATCCATAAATTCATCTATTCATTTAATCTTCTCATACAGCTCCGTAATGGTTCATCACTAAAAAGTTAACCATCTGATAACTGATTATATCCCATTCATGATCCTTGTGATTATTTAGTATTATACACTATCAAGAGCCATGACACTTGAGGAAAAGGGAAAACTATATGACGGACCACTGGCACCTCCCAATACTGCCCACAGCCTCACATACCCCTCAGTAACAGTCAAAATTAAATGTAAATTGGACTTAACATTCCCATGCAAGATACACAGAAGCTTTACTAGATTTTCACTTGCTCGAGACATTGGCAAAGGAGTATTTATAAACCCCACTCATTACTATTGTACCTTTCCAAACTACATTAAGTCGCCCATTGTTAGTCAGAATAAGGACTACCGCAACAAAAATCGTATTAAATGAGTATCGCAAATATTTTCAACACAAACATGTTACCAGCAAATGCGGGACTCCAAACCGCGATAAACCTAACCTAACCTAACAATGAATGTACCTGAGCCATGGAAGCCACCACGAGCCCCACAGCCAGGGAAATCTGCACCACGGGGGGAGCGGCCACAGGGGTCCAGGACAGCACAGAAGCAGTCACCACCAGCACTAGCATCATCGTGCCTATCAGCTCGGCCACCACTGCCCGCCACAACGCCCACGTCTTCATCTCACTCAGCCCAAAGATCTCCTGTACGTTCTTCTTTTTCTCCATGGTTTTAGACGTGGCGTCCCGCAGATCCCTTCACACTTCACTCCCTCGCTTTCAGCTCCTAAATGACGTACTTCTATACTCATGTCGTCTTCCGTAATGCTGTAAAGTTTTATCCTTTAATCCATTAACTTTCGCCAGTGTTCAATAAGGGAGTATTTTATGGCCTCTTATCTAAGTAGGGCAGCGCTGCAGGTTAGGCATAAGTTCCCCAAGATTTACAGAAAATTTTTTAATCTTCATTTCCTCCGGACATTGAGTAGGCGTATTCATATAACATCTTAGTACTAGAAACCATTTATAAACTGCATTAAGAAGCATGAGGATGTAGTGGTTGCTGGACGTAAATAATTATGCAGTTTGGTGTGGTGATCCAGAGATTGTAATTTGAATCGCTTCGTTCTCAAGATATGGAGAGGAGCCAGACCACGATAAAAAAAAAAGCTAAAAATGAAGAATGAATGGAAAAGAAAAAGAAATTAAAAAAGCAAAAAGGAATACAAGAAAAGAACACACAGAATAAGAAGACACAAAGTAACAGTAACTACACAAGGAAAGCGAAAGAAAATCAAACGCAGTCTTCACAAGTTAGTCTGACCGTTCACGTCTGCATTTAGACTCACAGGTGTTTGTTTCTGACGGCGCACACCTGTAATGGAGCAATTTGTTATGACGTAGAGACGTGTCTGTTTTGCAGGGGTTTACTAATCTCAATTTACTTCAGTCACTCATATCCCGTGTTTAGATTTTTTCCCCTTATATTTACTGCTTTCAAAGGCCTTGTTGATGATTAATCGTTTGTGTGTGTGTGTGTGTGTGTGTGTGTGTGTGTGTGTGTGTGTGTGTGTGTTTCCTTTCAATTATTTACTCGACTTTCTTATTTCATTTATTCATCAGTCTTTTATTTGTTTTCTTTGTATTTTATCTATTTAATTTGCTTATCTATTTTGTCGTATTGTTTTTATTAGTTCTTATATCTATTTTCTTTTTATCATTGCATTTATCTAATTCTGTTTATCTATTCATTTACTTACTTGTTTATTCGTTGTTGGTGTTGTTATTCATTTACTCATGCATGTATTAATTTCTGATTTACTTGTTTACATTATTTACAGTCATTATCATTATTTTATCAATAATTCATTTATTTATTTTACTGAAAAAGCGACGTGGTTTCAGCACTCAGCCACATAAATTACTGAGGCACTTTGTCGTAAATGGCCTACAACCGCAAGGCCAGACTGATTACCTCGCGCCGTAGCAACTGGGTCATTTTGTCACGGTATGTGAAACGACTCTCAATATTCACCACTTTCGTTTACCTGGGACCATATTCTCAAAGGATTCGCCACCTTATCTCCACGACTTCTGACACCCTTTAGTGGAAACTAGGATAATCAAGGGTGCTTTATTTATATATATTTATTGATAATTGAACCAGAATTGTACGGTGCACTTTTGACAGACTATGTAAAAGTTACTTGGGGGAAGTTTTCAGGAGTGGTCTTCATACGAGAGGGAAGTTTCAAGACATATATCACTTTTTTGGCTACCTCTCTCGGACCTGCAAAGGGACGGGCAACTTAGTGGGGCTTTTTTTGTTTTGTTTTTTGTTTTTCCGTTTTATGTTGCTCTTGCCCAACTGTCCCCTCTTACATAAGACAAGAAAATCAATGATAATAGACATCTAATAGTAACTAAAGTGAAATTGTGTTCCCGTGACGTGTTTGCCGAGACGCACCGGAGGACGTTGAATGCCAGCTCGCTGCCAATACTGTAATAACTGTCATGCTACTCTGTTTACATGCACGTGCAAGCTGTTTTTTTTTTTTTTTTTTTCTCACGATCTGTCACTGCATGATTCCTATGGTCTTTTTGCAAACATTGAGTATACTTTGATGTTTGCTGTGTTCCACTGTTTATTTGCGCGTATGGTCTTTGTTAGTGCTCACTTTTCTCTGGTTTTCTTCTTCGTTTCCTCATAATAATAGTTCTATCTTTATGAGAGAGAGAGAGAGAGAGAGAGAGAGAGAGAGAGAGAGAGAAGAGGTTGTATTGAATACGCAGAAAAGAACGGAAAGTATGATGTTGAATCTCTCATTTCTGAACTCGGTTAAAGAAAAAATAAGCATCTATAAAGTTGCAAATTATTATGAAAAAAAAAAATTGGATGCACTGAAAGGGTTAAGTTTGATCAGCTGGCAGTCCGCTAAGAGAACCAAATAATGTGTAGATTCTTGGCAGATCAGCGACTGTATTCTGAAACGCTTCTGCGACGCACCGCCACCACTTTCAAAAGGCTCTATATACTAGTTGAAGCTAAACAGATTTTTAAGGTATTTTTCTCTCTTACATATAAAAAAAAAAGGATGTTTTTACGGTTCCAGAAACAGATTAACGAAATTTCTACATTATAAACAGAAAAAAAAAGGCTCTTAAGAATACAGTTAATCATTTCTATAAGCCATGAAAATAATTACGATGAAAGAGCAAAGTTTCTAAATGTGGCCACAGAGAACTTTGGGGCGAAGGGAAAACGCTAAACGCAATGGAAATGAGTGCGTCATGTTACCCGACTATAGCCCATCACTGTCTACGAGTCGAGTGGAAAAATAATGTATGAAGTAATTAACTGCTTTATCTTAACCTTTTCACTGCTAATATGTATATATATGTTTTTAATGATCACCTACAACTATTTTTTAGGCACTTCTCTTTGTCAAGTTTCTTAATTATCGTAGGCAGGAAGGGACATTATTGTTTTTCTCTATAGTTTTACTTTACGTCTGTGTGACCATTTTCTCTCTCTCTCTCTCTCTCTCTCTCTCTCTCTCTCTCTCTCTCTCTCTCTCCAAACAAAGCTCTGAATGTTTACAGATGACGACCGTAGCAATGAAGGGTTAATAGCTCCACAAATATCAAGAGAAACTCAAAATCATGCAATGATGGAGATCTGACTTTAATTGATTGATTTAATCCGTTTATTATTATTATTATTATTATTATTATTATTATTATTATTATTATTATTATTACTATTAACATTTTGTAGAATATAACATCACTCCTTTCGCTAACTGTATATACATCCTTATTATCTTTTTATCTCATTTTATTTTCTTACTCTTTTTTTTCTGCTAATATTCTTTGGCAATTTTTTCTCTCTCTCTCTCTCTCTCTCTCTCTCTCTCTCTCTCTCTCTCTCTCTCTCTCTCTCCAAACAAAGCTCTGAATGTTTACAGATGACGACCGTAGCAATGAAGGGTTAATAGCTCCACAAATATCAAGAGAAACTCAAAATCATGCAATGATGGAGATCTGACTTTAATTGATTGATTTAATCCGTTTATTATTATTATTATTATTATTATTATTATTATTATTATTATTATTATTATTACTATTAACATTTTGTAGAATATAACATCACTCCTTTCGCTAACTGTATATACATCCTTATTATCTTTTTATCTCATTTTATTTTCTTACTCTTTTTTTTCTGCTAATATTCTTTGGCAATTTTTTCACATATGCATCTCTTTATAATTTCTAACGCTTTTCTTTGAATTATCTTACTGAATTACGCGTTATCATTTCTTTTCAAAGACTTGACATTAACTTCAAGCCTCGCTACCTATCCTTCCTCTCTTCCTTCTCTTCTTGAACCAGAGCATGAGGTGAGGGGGATGAAAGGGCGAGGGAGATGAAACTGGTGAGGGGAAGGCATGTAGTGTATGTTCACGTATTCTCAGGCAGTGGCTGTTTCTGTGGAAGTATTTTGAGATCGAGGCTGGGACAGAAATACCTCAATTGGTGTGTGTGTGTGTGTGTGTGTGTGTGTGTGTGTGTGTGTGTGTGTGTGTGTGTGTGTGTGTGTGTGTGTGTGTGTGTGTGTGTGTGTGTGTGTGTGTTTTAATGAGTACACAGGTGTCGGGAGCCTCTACAGGTGTGAGAAAAGGATGACACAGCTACACCTGCTTACATTTTCGCGTTCACTCACTCACTCACTCACTCATTCCCCCACCCCTCCCCACTCTCACTCTTTCAACCCGTACCTGAACCATACAGAAGACAATAATGCCGACAGCGAAGGCGATCTGTTCATTGGTGGGTGGAGTGTTGAATCCGATGCAGGAGCCACACACCACGAGGGTCAGCAACATCGTGCCCACCACCTCCGCCGCCACTGCCTTCCAGGTGGCCAGTTGCGTGAGCTCGCTGGTCCCCATGTACTCACGGGTATCCTTAATCTTGCCCATGTTCGCCTTAGGTTGATGGTAAAGTGAGGAGTTCGGTCTGAGTTGAAGCAAAGTGAAGTACCGTGTGCCTCCCAGTGCGGCGGTGGACTGAGTGAGAAGCTGTGCGCGCCCCACTCACTACTACTCTTCGTGTCGCTGACCTCGCTTACGCGGGTACAAACTGCACGCTATGGCTCTTTTCTCGTGTTATATAGCTCCTTCTTCCACCGTAACCTTCCGTTACCCCCTAACGTCCCTTTCCCCTTCAATCTCCGTCCTCCTTCAAGCAGCAGTCCTCACCCCCACCGCTCGCCCCGTCACTCCCCCACCCTGTAGCCTCGTGTCCTGTCTCCTCCCAGCGACACTGAACTCACACGCGTCATGTGGGTTATGCCCCATCACAAATACGTAAGATCTCATGTCCTCGTGCTTCATTACCCGATGTCCTACTTACAGCCTTCTTTTTGTTGTGTGTTGGTTCGCGTCCTACCATCACTATCGTTAACCAGCGCCCAATCCCCGGCAGGACAAAATTCTCCTCCATTAGCAGTTTTATAAAGGCCACAGTTTCTCAGTTTGGATTATGTAGATACCTATTCCCTGCGAAAGGAGCTGAATACCAAAACGATCTTGAATTGTCTCTATAACCTGCTGGAGGGTCGAATTAACCGGGACTTCAGTAACTCTGAAGTGAGTCTGTTAATTATCACGAAAAATTAAGGAAAAGTAGCTTGGGTACGTACCTAAATGAAAATTGCGTTTTGCTATCTTTTTTTTTTTCATTGAAGGGTTAAGTGGTAACTGAATATATTTTCCTCCTTTTCTTCATATTTTTTTGCTATCAATGAACCTCGAATCTTTCCTTTCTTGTATTGTCATTTTCGTGCACAATTTACTCTTTGGTACCTCATGGACATGGAGTATTTTTCTGTTAATGGGGATTGAGCCATGCTGTACGCAATGCTGCTCTTGTATATCATTGAAAAATGATGATAAAAATTCGAAAAAAGGGAAAAATAAAATGAAAATACAAATGACAAGTAGATCAAGAGATTTTACAAAAATTGTCTCCATAGTTGTGTTGGAATGAAGAGATCTTGAATGATTTCATAAATGCTATTGATGTTCGTTTTGCTTTATATATCTATCATATCCAAATCATAAGCGACTTCTTTATCCTTCCAATACTTGACAAACCTTCCTTTACTCGCCTACAATTTCCAGACACTTCATTTCATACTTCAATCTTTTGAACAGTTTTGTAGCTCAGACAATGTGCAAGAAAACTGCTCTCTCTCTCTCTCTCTCTCTCAATTTTTTAATCAGTTATTGCATTGGGCTTTTGAACAATTTTGCATCTTAAGTATGATATGATTAAACCTCCTATTCTTTTCTGTGCCTATGCAAACATTTTTTTTTCTCTCTCTCTCTCTCTCTCTCTCCGAATACCTATTACAAAAATCATTTTAGTGATTTACTCTTTTCCTTCCCACTTTTTTTTTTTTCTTATTACTTACAAACCAGCATTCACAATTAGCTTCATATTCTTTCCATGTAAACATTTTCTTTCCTTCTACTACTTTGAATATCAAGGAAATCCATAAAACCAAATGAAATGCCTTTTCCCTGTCCATTATCTTGTTAGTCACACTTCAGCAGCCTACTTGCACCTCAATCTCTCACCAAAGACGCACATTGAGGTGCATCAGATAAAATAAAGTTCATTCAGGTAGTCTATCAAGGTAAACAATATCTGGGTCACTGGCCATACCGGCTGAATGCTGCATTAGTATTACTAATATACCCTAGCTAGGTGGGCAAGGACATACATTGGTGGGTGAGGATGTTTTTATATAAGGCAGGAAGTCAGAGAGGCAAGGACAGGAAGGAAAGGAAGGAAGGAAAGGGGAGAAAACAGATTGGTTATGAGAGATAAACTGAGGCAAGAGAGAGTAGTCGCAGTGAAAGGGAAAGAGAGGCTTGACTTGGATGAGGTAAAATGAGTAATATGAATATTACTCATTTTACATTACACACAATGAGATGGAAAAATCTTTTAACTCTTTCATTGCTATTTGTTATATCTCTCTTTAATTACTAACCACTCTGAGACACACTTTTCTTTTATCTTAGGCCACCTTCAAGCATTGTGTGGCTAGAAATTACAAAATCCATCCTTTTTTATCCTCTTCTTTCTTCTAGATACTTAAAAAGACTCCATGCATTGCTTTTAATGCTGCAAATTGTTACATATCACAGTGAGGGTGAAACTAAATCTTATGTTTCCATTTCTCCGTTTCTAATTCTATTTCAACCTTGCTCGTAAATTGATGACTTCAGTACAGCCACTTTCAAGTAAAGAGCATCTACCCACCACACATATAGTCATAGTCAGTAGTTAGGTAACATACACCATATGGAAGTCTCCTGTATTGTGTTTGAATATTAATTGCTTTGATCTACTTCAAATCTGCCAGTTGTCCAGTTGTGTAAAGGCAGTCATTAGAACAAAGGAATTAAGATTCAGAAGACACAAAGTACAGTAAAATGTACAGCAGAAATTTACTTGACCTCTTACCATTGCTATGCTCCTGTGTGACACTTGATGCATTCAATAAGACTTACACAGGTCCTCAAGCCAACACTAACGTACTACTGATGAGGCTCTCCTCCCTATCCTACCCCTACTTCAAACCCTCACTTCTTGTTACATTGGGTAATCATATACAGTACATTAGGCATAGTATGGTTTATTCAGGGATGATACAAAATGTGATGGCAATGGTAATTTTGGAAAAACTTTTATGTAAGGTCATCCCTATCTTCTCCATCTGAAATAAAGATAATTTTGACAATGTGTTATATATATCAAATTTTAAGATTATTGTTATCTATTGCATTCATGTGCTATTTACTAAGGTGAAGTGAGATCATATGGCAAACATGTCACTCAGATGTGCAACAAATAACAATGGCAGTGTGTCAGGCTTAACACTCACATTTTCAGCACCTTGTCCTTGCCTCCACTCACCACACGCTGACCGTCGGGGGACCAGTCCACAGTAAACACCTCATCTGCATGCCCCGGGAGGTCTATCTCCATCTTCCTGGTAGCCACTGACCACACTGAGCACACAGACAGGCCAAGGTGAGGATAGCGAGCCATTTATAGATCAGCTAGTTCATGAGTCTGGCATTGCTGCATAATATTAACTTGGATACATGTTGACAACACCTAACCCTGTATCTCAGGAATGTAGTGCAGTGAAGCCTTGCTATTACAAATAAGTCCTACAAAGAGAAATGTTGTACAATGTGCTTTCCCAAAATGTTATAAAATTGGCATTAAAGTTTGCACAGTTCTAAACAAGTATAACTATGTTCTTTTTACAAACAAGAAGCTTCATTTAAAGATAAAAACTGAGGGAGATTAATCTCATTGGTTAGTCTTAACACTAATAAACTACAAAAGTAACCAAATCCTCCTGATATCCTATAATAAATAATAAAGCATCCTATCATTAAAGAAGTAACCTTTGACCCCCAGCCCTACCATAACCTTTACTTCCCCACACAGAACAGGAAGATTCACATGAAGCTCAGAAACAGCATGAGAAATCCTGCAATAACCTCCCACTCAGTATGTCAGCTCACTAGGTCACTCCTGCAACAGCCTTCCACTCAAAAGTCAGCTCACTAGCTCAGTCCTGCAACAGCCTCCCACTCGATATGTCAGCTCACTAGATCAGTCCTCCCACTCACCCTTCAGAGTGGAATCCTTGCTGCCACTAACCAGGAGGCGGGAGTCAGCTGACCACGCTATCTGGTACACACCTGTCACGTGCCCTCGCAGCACTCCCAGAAACCTAAGGCAATTACATGAAAATCATCAATGAACAATGACCAAAAATAGTTTTGGTTTATTAATCACAAAAAGAAGGAAGACTGAAAGGTATGAAGTTGCTTGCTGTACACAGGCTCCAACATTTTAAGAGAACTCACTGAAAGTGGTCTCAGTTGATGAATTGCTGGTAACATTTCATAGGCACTTATTGAAAAAAAAGGTCTAAGTTCATTAATTAGGATAACATAGAAGAGAATGAAAGTAACAGAAAAGAGTGAAGAGAGTGAAAAGTTAAGTTAATAGCTGTTCACTGGCATCAGCTACAGCATCCAGCACTGATGATATGATACTAGTATGAACAATGATTGATCAAGTGGCATTTTGATGAGTTAGTGGCAAAGATGATTAATCAAAACTGAATTCCAACAAAACTAAAGCAACAGTGAATAAAAAATTAAACGTCTAACTTTGATCACCAAATTACTGAAGATTAATTCATTACACAACAATAAGCAACTTACTTCCCAGTCAGGCCACTCCACAGCCTAATGCTCTTGTCAAAGGAGGCAGAGGCAATGATGCGTGTGTCTGGAGAGAACTTAACATCATTGACCAGCTGCTGGTGACCAGTGAGGCGCGCTGAGGAAACAGGAAGGACTTCAGCTTAGTATCCTTTTTATCACTTTCATGGAATGTTAGTAATTTTCTTCCTTACAGAATTAGTTTGAATGTGAAAACTGTGTGCCTAGTCTTGAGTATCTCCTTTTTTACAGGAGAATGCCATGATATATATATGTATGAGTGTATACTTTATTTAACTATTTTGCATGTACCTTTCTATGATAAAAAGATGAGGGAAATGACTAGTACAGAAAAATTCCATTTTTTTTTTTTTTTTCACAGGACACTATCAAATAACAGACTGTAATGTGTACACTTTATTTTTCTTTTTGCATGTCCTCTTTTTGTTATGTAATATGAGGAAATATACTAGTACAGACAAATCATGCATCATATTCCATTTCCTAGCAAGACATGGAATTACACAATGGAATCTATAATGTATTCATAATATTCCAGGCATTGCAGAACAGATGTTTTCCTCAAGAATTGAAAATGAACAAATAAAGAGAATGATGAAGGATAAAACTTGCAGATAAAAACATAGTGGCAGTAAAGTATGTAAATAAATGAATAAAAAAATAATTAAATAAAAACCTGGCAGAAAGACATACAGCTAGGATAGTAATGTACACAGTTATGAATCAAATTAAGATGGAATTTTGCATTGAGAGAGAGAGAGAGAGAGAGAGAGAGAGAGAGAGAGAGAGAGAGAGAGAGAGAGAGAGAGAGAGAGAGAGAGAGAGAGAGAGAGAGAGAGAGAGAGAGAGAGAGAGAGAGAGAGAGAGAGAGAGAGAGAGAGAGAGAGAGAGAGAGAGAGAATGTACTACTTTCTCCTTTTCTTCTACTAATAAAACATACATTTCCCAAAACTCACCTATGGGTTTCTTGTCTCTTGAAGGCTCCCAGAGGAATAAAGTGAAGTCATCCGAGCCAGAAGCAAGCCTCTCCACTCCCCCAGCACAGGTCAACACCTTCTTGTACTGGGTAAGGGCACACTGCTGTCTCTGCTCAGCTGTGAACACAAATCAGTCACCATAGCCTCACACACTTCACATGCATCCAAAGCTACATTTAGAAATACTGCAGATTAGTAACACTGAAGGACATTGTGATACTATTCAGTCGTTGTTGTTGTTGGTTGCCACCCAAGAGGGGTGACGCGGGCCTTTGGTCATGGCCCACAGACTATTCAGTCTAAACTTGTCTATCTATATACCAGAACAAAATCCCCACACAGGGTAGACCAGACAAAGCACCACACACTCATACAATCATTCACACTCTTAAACAGGCAGACAAAGCAAATTATTACATGTTTCAGACTTTTACCTAGGCATTAATTATTTGGAATTTTACAAGTACATCTCAGACATGATACATTACATGATTACCCAATCAAATTTACCGTAACCGCCAACAAGGCAGTGTTTTGTTGAAGAATTACTGTTTAAATGAGAAATTCACAGCATGAGCACTACTCACGTGATGGTACCTCTGGCCTGGCCTTCATGAGTGCTTCAGGGCTGCAGGCACCTGTTCTTAATACATAGTCAGTGTTGAGGGCCAGTGTGTTGACCCAGTGGCCATGGCCTTGCAGTGTACGGCACATCACACCCTGAAGAAAAGTTGAGTGAGAAGCAAATTATTTTGTGTGTTCTGTGACAATGCATATACATATTAAATTGTAACAAAAAGGCAAATAACTACTTTATAAATTGTTATGCCTAACAGGGACATAAATTCTTTGCTGTGTGCAGTAACTAACTAATAAAGTGCAGAACTATTTTATAATAAAGCAACATCATTGTTTCCTTAACAATGAAAAAGATAGGCATATATCAATCCTATTCCTTACATGTTCTGGATTATCTTTCAGTGACTGAATTAGTTTCAGAAGTCAGGAAAACAACCTATGAGGCCAAAATAGCACACCTGTAGCAGGCACTCACATCAGTGGCTCTCCAGACTTTGATGGTTCTGTCCTGAGAGGCAGAGTACAAAAGCCCCTCACCACTCCAACGTAATGCTGTCACACTTTGTAGGTGATTGGACAGTATCTGGTGGAAAATATCTCATTGTAAGACTTATGTACACGCTTTTGTTACTGTTATATTTCTTCTCCACTTTGTAGTTTTAATAGGGAGAAAATTACAAATATAGTATAGCTAAGTTCATTGTTATTATCAGTTTCATCACAAGAGTATATCAATGATTGCATCATAATGACTTTGAAGAGTTATAGCAGAATATGAATGGACAGAGCAAGAACAATGAAGGAATAAACATAAATTTTGAGTTCATAATGTTTAACTTAATGCTACAATACATGTCACATTAAATACAAAAATAACATAAGGAAAGAAAAAAGAGAAAAAAAAACAACATGAAATTAACTGGAATAAAAAGAATTCCTTCTTCTTTTATGCTGTCTAAGAAAAAATTGAATACCTAAGCAAAAAAATAGACCCAAAAGAAAACAAAAAGGAAAGAAAAACTCTCATTTGATCCATTTAATATGAACTTGAAAAAAAGTTCTCATTTTATCCTACTTAAGAAGCTGACTTTTCCTTTCTTACCTTCTCACAGGAGCCCAAGCTGGTGTTCCAAATCCTCACATCGCCATCCTTCCCAGCAGAGGCCAAGCGTGTGCACTTCCCCGATGCAGCAAGGTGGAGTGGCTCCCAGCATAGAGAAGTGATCCATTGCTTGTGGCCAGTCAATGTTCGACCCAGCTTAGAGAAGCAACCAACACAGTGAGTGGTATGACAGTAAGAAAATTTATAGACATTGCAGTGTGTTGTTTTGAAAAAAATCGTTTTTTTTTTAAATCGAAAATAAAGAGGTATGTGGGTAATTTTTTTTCACTGATAGATGACTATTACATGATGTTACTGTAGTAGTTACAAGCGAATCGAACCATAAATAACTGCATGTAAAATAAAAAATCTTTTTTGAAAAGAACATTTTCCCTATAAACTTTGTCACCAGAGGGCAGATTTGAATTTTGTTGGTACATATCCGAAGTATTTGGTATAACAAAACTTTCCTCCTCATAGAATTTTGAATTTTTTATTTTGATGGCCATTATGAATTATATATATATATATATATATATATATATATATATATATATATATATATATATATATATATAAAATTCCATTGTGGCACAGAAAATAAATTTTTCCAAATTCTATGAGATGGAAATGTAGCAGCTTCATTGAGCTTCAAAATGATACCTCAAAACTAAAAATCAACTGAGAAATGTGGGAGAAGATACGATTTGAATGATAAAAAAGTAAAAACTGAGAAAAGGGCAAAAAACCCCAGAGATGTCATTTTCGTCCTCTATGACCCTGTACATTTATTTGGGTTGGATATTTCGTGCTCATACACCACCATGTACATCATATATGTTTTTTAGGCATGTTTAGAATATTCTGTTAGACTCAAATGGCACCTGGCTCCCCCTACAATGACTGTAGGTATTAGTTGCTCGAAGGTGAGAGTGTCTCCTATCCGTGCATGGTCGGCACAACTTGTAATTTCCCCTTGCACTGTTTGTTTAGACATTGTAAGGCAAAAAAGCAGATAAAATAGGCTGGATTTTGTCTTGTAAGGCATGAAACGATGGGTGAGATACTCTATACATTCTCCTCCCATCGCAGTCACATGGACACTGAGATTGTAGGGGAGAGGGTGTGTTCCTGTGTATGCCATAGTACTGAATTTGCCAGTGCCCACCTTTCCTTACCAAAGAAACCACTTTTCATGGCTTTTTCCAGGCTTATTATCATTATTTATGGTACAGTGAGCAAGCAGAGGGAAGCCCCGGGCTGCGGTGGGCGTGGCAGGGGCCCTTTAAAGTTTGAATAAATTTATTTTAGCGTATTTCCCCAAAATACTCCACCACTATGTTGCCATATGTTCTGGGATGCTCTGGTGGTGTTTTGGTGATTTTCAATATTTTTCAGATTTTTCGGTACCATGGCCACTGGACGGTCTCCTTAAAATGTGACTGGTTACTCTACCATTTGGGAATGTGTGGTCAGATAAACTACATACATAGGCTACCTTATTCTTTAGTGTTTACATACTACCTGTTTCTGCATATTATGGTAATGTTCTCATGGAAGATAACTGAGACGAAGACCCTATTCAAACACACATACAGAATAATCCTAACAATTCTTAAGTTACATGGACAAAATTAACCCCATACCCTTGTTCAGTACGGCTGGAGAAAACAGTTCACAAAATAACAAAACCAGTCTGGCCTCACTTGTTTTCCAGTTTTAGGATCCCATATGAAGATCTGGCCAGCCTTGCAGCCTGAGGCCAAGCGCTCCCCATCTGTGGACCAAGCAGTGACCAGCACCCAGTGTTTGTGGCCTGAGGGAAGAAGCACATTAGCAATTAAAGGTTAAAGCATGCCATATTCATAAAGTGTAGGTGATGGGCAGGTAACACAACCTATTCCATGGCCTTGGGATATGGAGTAGGCTGGTTACTTCCTTTCTTCATTGCAACTGAAACTCTTATGGGCCAGTAACCATTTATAGCCTAGTGAACCAGAGTGTACAGTCACAAGAAAAATATCACAATTGTGAGCCAGCATTCAAACTCAGGACTTCTTGCACTGAAATCAGATGCATTATTTTCTGAACCACTACACTCCTACATAACCAATAGTGGATGAAAACACAGACCAGAAAAAATCCAACAGGGGAAAAAAAAACTAGTCCATTAGTATACTGAAGAGAGAAAAGCATTTTTCCTTTAATTTGATTTTAAACATTTCCATAAAACATTACCTTTACAAGTGAAATGAGGAGTCTCAGTGTTAACATCCCAGAAACGTACAGTGGTGTCCCCAGAGCCTGAGGCTAAGTGTTGCCCATCAGGACTGAAGGCAGCTGACAGGACAGCCTCGGCATGTCCTGGGAGAGATGATGTGCACCTGAAACCAATTCAGAAAACCTTCAACTTCAAACATTTACCATAAGTACAGAATGCCAATTATCTCCATATATATGCTATGAAGTGCTGCATAAATTATAACTTTAGATATATAACATTAACTTTAGGGAGTGACACATATATAGAACAAAGCCTCTGAATATGTCAAAAGAGTGCAAAATGACCTTTAACATCAAGCATACATCATAAAGTACAAATGCTTCAATCTACATAAAGGCATCAAGATCATGTCCTGTCAACACCACTTATGCTCCGAACCCTCACCTGGACACAGCCCGCACTCGGAATACAGCTTGGGGTTGGTACAAGATAGTCAGCAATCTCTCCTCACTGGCTGAGCTATCCAGTGCTGCTCTCAATGAGCTGGTTATCTCCTTCTCATTCACAAAAAAACTGTATGGTGTCTCATCTTCCTGTGAAATAGAGATACCTTACATGGCTTGAAAGAACATTTTTTTTCCTATTACTAAAATTGTTTTTATCAGACAAAGGATTAAAAACTGCTACTATATACTAAACTTGTATTCTTAGATTTATCTGTCTATGCATTGGAAGGCAGGTTAAGAAGAGCACTATGAGGGATAACGCTCTGAGAGGAAAATTGTATGAATGGAGATCTCATAAAGTAATACAGGTAACTCTTGATTTACGTGTATTTAATTTACGCGTTTTTGTTAGTACGCGACCGAAAAATATTATAATTAATTAAATTTGCGCGATCGGTTTGCTTATATGTGATTTGGCTCAACCGCATTTTCAAACTGAGCGCCAGACGCAATTTCAAACTGCGTGCCAGAGAATGGACAGCAATGGCGAGTGCTTGTGAGGGGTGAAGACATTGGCATCCTGCGTTTATTTTTTTACTAGTGTTTACTTTTATAACGTGGGGTTATTTTTGATAAGTGGATTTTGATAAAGTGGAAAAGCTCAGAGGAAGATGGTGAGTGACTGATGTGAGTGGTGAAGGCAGTGATGCAGTGAGTGTTGTGTTTACATATTCTTTGTTTTGTTGTTTTCTCTTATTATTTTTTGCTTTCGCTTATTATTTCTTGCTTTTCCCTTTACTTTAAATACACTTCTAGTATTCAGAATGGTAAATGATAAAAACATGCTAATTTAGCCAAATAAATAGAGTATTTTGTACAAATTTTTTTTGGACCACATCTCTCATCCCCCCTATTATCTATTGTTTCTTATGAGAATTACAAGTTTGTTTTACGCAAATTTTGAAATACGTGATGCCTCTTGTAACGCATCTATCGTGTAAATCGAGAGTTACCTGTACAGTAATACTCTGCTTAACGAACGTTCGTCTAACGAATTTCTGATTTAACATACTATATGAAGTTAGACCAAAAAGTCTGCATAAAGTACAACCACATACGTTTTAGTGAATTTTCTGGGTTTGAATTTGCTGGGTGAGGGACCGAACGCAGCAGCTTCGCTGTGATTGGCTGGCTCCCCACCTGTCTCTAGCGCTCCTGGAGCTGGATCCAAGAAACTTTAACAACGTCAGAGCAACCTCCTGCCGATAAATGGCATCCATGAACACTTGGAAGGACGGTAATGAGGTTGCTCTCAGGTTTCTGGGAACTGTCTTATACAGGTTGAACCTCCCAAATCCGACAACCACCAGACCTTAGAATTGCCAGACCATGGAAAATTCCAAACTATAGGCAGTCCCCAAAACACCCTCTATATACTTACCCTGCATTATATAAGTGTAGCTGTAACATTGTTTTGATATATGATAGTTGTACATGAAAATATACATGCAGAAGTATATAGAAAACACGTTGTTGTAAATCAAGTTCAGCATGGAAAATTTTTGCCTGCGCCATTATCATCTCGCCAGACACAGGGACGTTACCAGCGCGCCGAAGCCTAAACCACTGTATGAGAGCACTGTCTAAATCACTGCTTTTACCCTGCTTAAGTGTTCTACGAACCTCCATGTTCTTCTTGCTTTCACACTCACTGTAAAACTTGAGAAGTTGATTTTTCTGCTTTTTATATAGACGGTTGATGAGGCAATGTTGTACTGTTGGCATAGGGTCTGCACTGAAGCACCTTTATCTAGCTTCCTCAATAGGTCCACTTTCTGTTGCACTGATATTGTCATATGTTTGCACTTTTTCTTTAGTTCCCACACAACACTATCACTTCCTGGTTGCTTGGAAGCCATGTTTAGGGGCAAATATTACAGAAAAAAATGTTTATGCACCTGGGGGGGGGGTGGTACTTGCAATGAGTGGCAGCGTGGTACTGATCCAAATTTGACCCAGAATGCCCGGGCTCCAAAACACAGTACAGTGCTGCCGCGTCCTACCGGCAGTCCGGCAAATTACTCCGGCCAATTAAAAAATTCCGACAAACAAAAATTTTGCCAGATTACAGGTGTTGCCGGATGAAAGAATACCGGATTAAGGAGGTTCAACCTGTACATGCATTTATGTTCACAAAACAACATTTCTATTAGCTTTTTACAAACCTTGACCTCAAGAAAGGATTGTTTTGTAATGCATTAAGTGAAATCTTACATGGAATACCAAATAATAAAGCAGAGCTGAGATCAACCATAGACAAGGCGGAGACTTCTTTTTCTTGTGACCCTTTTAGCTTGTGTGGTGCTTTGACCACGATATTTATGTTTTCACTCCTCTATTGCCTGCTGTAATGGATATCGTATCTTAGTATTCATATACACTCATGCCATGAGGATAACCTCGATTCCGTGGCACTGAGTGATAGTGAATTACTAGTGAAATACCCCGGTATTTCATTAGTAATTCACTATCACTCAGTGCCACGGAGTCGAGGTTACCCTCATGGCATGAGCGTATATGAATACTAAGATACGATATCCATTACAGCAGGCAATAGAGGAGTGAAAACATAAATATCGTGATCAAAGCACCACACAAGCTAAAAGGGTCACAAGAAAAAGAAGTCTCCGCCTTGTCTATGGTTGATCTCAGCTCTGCTTTATTATTTGGTATTCCATGTAAGATTTCACTTAATGCATTACAAAACAATCCTTTCTTGGGAACAAGGTTTGTAAAAAGCTAATAGAAATGTTGTTTTGTGAACATATATACATATATAAGACAGTAACACCACCTCGTGTTCCCAGAAATCTGAGAGCAACCTCGTTACCGTCCCTCCAAGCGTTCATGGATGCCATTTCATGGCAAGAGGTTGCTCTGACGTTACAGTTTCTTGGATCCAGCAAACTTTGATCCGCTCCTGCACAAATCACAGTGGAGCTATCAGTGAGAGAATTTGTACGTAGCTCCTCTAACTTCCAATGACTCATATGACATCATATAAGTAGTGGTACACGGTGGCTTAATATGCTGCCAAACGTATCTTTAATTTTCTTTTTTTAACCTATATGGTATGTTGAGGACCAGCCCAGAACGCATCCCCCCCTATTTCCATTATTTCCTATGGGAAAATTATGTCCGCTTAACGAATTTTCGCTCTACAAACAGCTTTGACACCCCCTATCCTGTTCGTTAAGCAGAGTATTACTGTACTTTACATTTTTTTTTAATTATTATTTTCATGTATTTTCATTTCTGTAGGGGTGACTTTTGACGTGCTGGAACGCATTCCATATTATTACATGTTATAATGGGTTCGGTATATGGTAATTTTGATTTATGGTAAGGTTTTCAGGAATGCATATCTACCGTATAATGAGGACTTACTGTAATGAAGAATAAAGAGGAAAAAGATCTGGGAGTGATTATACAGGAAAATTTGAACCCAGAAAAACACATAACCAAGATATTTGGATTCTCATATAAAATGTTGACTAGTACAAGAGTGGCATTTCAATTTATGGACAACAATATGATGGAATATGTAGCTGTGGTGTGGTCTCTGAGCTCCAAAAAAAGCTATAAGATGATTAGAATGGATACAGAAGATTGCTACAAAGATGGTGCCGGAACTAAAGGACTTAACATATGAAGAAAGGCTGAAGGAAATGGGACTACCAACCTTACAAGATAGAAAAGAAAGAGGAGATCTCATAACAATGTATATACAAGATAGTCAATGGCACTGAAAAGATAAACAAGGAAGATGTGGTGCTGGTGAAAGATGATGATGGAAGTACAAGAGGTCATGTAAATATCAGGATGAGGCAGTGTGTGAAGGATATTGGAAAATACCGTTTTCCACACAGAATGGTGGAGAAGTGGAATGCATTGAATAATGAAGTTGTTACAACACATAATGTGCATAACTTTAAGGAAAAATTAGATAAATGGAGATGAGACACTATGAGTCCCGCTCGAACCCTGTACAATACAACTAGGTAAATACACACACACACACACACACACACACGGCCCGGTAGCTCAGTGGTTAGAGCGCTGGCTTCACAAGCCAGAGGACCGGAGTTCGATTCCCCGGCCGGGTGGAGATATTTGGGTGTGTCTCCTTTCACGTGTAGCCCCTGTTCACCTAGCAGTGAGTAGGTACAGGATATAAACCGAGGAGTTGTGACCTAGTAGTCCCGGTGTGTGGTGTGTGCGTGGTCTCAGGCCTATCCGAAGATCGGAAACAATGAGCTCTGAGCTCGTTCCGTAGGGTAACGTCTGGCTGTTTCGTCAGAGACTGCAGCAGATCAAACAGTGAATTACACACACACACACACACACACACACACACACACACACACACACACACACACACACACACACACATAGCAGCATGTAGAAGTGGGATGTAATTTGAGGGGTTGTGGCCTTGCTGTCCCAGTGTGTGGTGTATGGTGTGGTCTCAGTCTTACCCAAAGATCGGTCTATGAGCTCTAAGCTCATTCTGTAAGGTAAAAGGCTGGCTGGGTGACTAGCAGCCAACCATGGTGAATTAAACACACACATACACACACACACACAATTACACTGAGTTGAATGTATCTGTATTTTTATGCTTATGTTTTCATTCTGCTTTTTACAGGTTGTCCTAGTCGAAGATCAGTCTATGAGCTCTGAGCTCGCTCCGTAATGGGGAAGACTGGCTGGGTGACCAGCAGGCAACTGAGGTGAATTACACACACACACACACAAGTGAAAATGGAGAGTGGTCCCTAGTCGAAGAGTGTCGGCGGTGTTTTGTTTTGTTTTGGCTGAAACAGCTGGAGATAGAAATCATGCAATCTACGCCTAGAAATTTGAGAGACTTTGAGGGGTTCGTGACCACTCCAAGTGGACTAGATAAATTAGACACGGATTCCAGAATTCAGGCATTAGAAAGTAAGTTTTTAAATATTAGATCCATAGAAGAAAAATTAGATAGTCATAGCAGAGAACGATACCTTCAAAAAAGAAATCTATATGCTAACGAGAGAGAATAAAGAGCTATTGAAGGAGAAAGTGGAAATGGAGAAAGAAAATCAACATCTAAGGAAACAATGTGATGAGATGAAGGCTAAACTCCTCGAAATGGAAAAGAAAATATCCGAAGGAGACTTGGGGAAGGAGGAATGCCTTAACCTAATTGATGCCAAAATGAAGGAAGTGAAACATGAACACCAAGAAGTACAAAAGTCCTTTAAGGAGATAATGAAAAAGCAAGAAGAAGAAAATAAAGCGATTACACAGAATGAAATGGTAAAGGCATTGAAGGAAAATAAGTATGTGGTGAGAGATATTGCCGAAAAGAAAAAATGCCTGATCATAACAGGTTTGAGGGAGGAAACTAACCGGAACTGGCAAGATAGGAGGGATAAGGAAAATGACAGGTTTAAGTTTTTACTAAATAAGATCTCCAAGGAGGAAGAATGCCTATATGCTGAGGTAGAGGAAAGTGTGAGACTAGGAGCTTTTGAAGAAGGCAAGAGTAGACCATTAAAATTGAAGTTAAAGTCTCAGGTGGCAGCCGAGGCCTTGCTGAGGAGGGCCTGGAAACTTGAAGACTACGAGGAAACCAAAACAATTTACATAAGATGAAATATGACACAGGATGAAAGAATGAAAATGAAAGAGCTTGTAACTGAAGTGAGAGAGAAGAATAAGGAAAGAACCGAGGAGGAAAAGACCAAGTTTTTTTTGGAGGATGAGAAATGGGAGGTTGAAGAAGTGGTGGATAAAACAGACGGAATAGACATTACATTGACTAAAACATGGAAGAAAGAGATTAGGAATGGAATTCAAGTGATATACACGAATATAGATGGATTTCTGTCTAAGAGGCTAGAATGTATGGATTACCTAAGAAACAATGAACCGGACATAATGTGTGTGGTGGAAACAAAGTTAAGGCCTGAAATAAAGCTAGATTGGTTTGATGTAAAACACTACAAAGTATGGAGAAATGATAGAAAGAATAAAGGAGGTGGTGGTATAATGGTTTTTACTAAGAAGGATCTGATAGTGAAGGAGGTGAACTTTAGTAAGGGAAATGAGGAAGTGATAAGTATGCTTATAACAGATGGTAAGAGGGACATTAATATTATAACAGTATACATACCACCCAGAACCAGTGCTTGGAACTATGAACAGTATCAAATGGTGATGAGAAATACTCTAGACAGAATGAAGCAGGAACTCATCAGAAAGGATAGAGTGATGATAGTCGGGGACTTTAATTGTAAGGAAATAGTGTGGGAAGACTACGAAGTGGTGAATGGTGGTAAAAAATAACTTGATGACACAGTGGGTGAGATCACCAACAAGGTGCAGGGGACAGGATGTTGCAGCAAGGTTGGATTTGGTATTTACCAGGGGCATCTCCCTAAAAGAGGAAATTGAACATGAATGTCCCTTGGGGAAAAGCGACCATGATGTCCTAAGTTTTGAGCTGGATACAGAATTAAGCACGGAAAAGAGTGTGGAGCACAGGGAGGAAAAATTAAATTATGTTAGGGCAAATTATAACCATATAAGAGAGTTCTTTAATGAAATTGACTGGTCTGTGATATACCAGGAAAGGGATATGCAATTGAAATACGATAAATTTATGGATTTATATAACTCTGCTGTGAAGAAGTTTGTGCCATATCACAGAAAGAGGACTTTAAATAATAAACAGTGGTTTAATAGAAATTGTGAAGAAGCAAAAAAGAACAAAGAAAAGGCATGGAAGAAACTTAAGAAAAACAGTGAAGTATTATCAAGAGAAGTCTACAAAACAGCAAGGAATAGATATGTTGAAGTAAGGAGAACAGCACAAAAGGAATATGAACAGAGAGTGGTGGAAAACTGTGATAGTGACCCAAAAATGTTTTCCAAATTCATAAATGGAAAACTAAATAAAAGGGAGGCAATAGAAAAAGTAAAAGATGGGGAAGAAGTATATGAGGATGCTAGAGATATAGCTGAAATATTGAACGACAACTTTTGCAAAGTGTTTACAAAGGAGGAGCATTTTACAGGAGGAAGGCCTACGGAAATAAAGCAAATGCAGGACATCATGGTTACTAAGGAAGATGTAAGGAAAATTATAAGTAACTTGGATATTAATAAATCAATGGGGCCTGATGGCATATCTGGGAGGTTGCTGAAAGAATGTAAGGATCAATTGTTGAACCCCATATTTGATATTGTGGAAACCTCCATACGAACAGGAATAGTCCCGAAAGAGTGGAAAAGAGCTGACATTGTGCCTATATATAAGAATGGTAGTAGAATGGAACCGTTAAATTACAGACCAGTATCGTTGACTAGTATATTGTGCAAGGTATGTGAAGAAGTAATTAAAGCTAAGTGGAGTGAGTATCTAGAAAGTGAAAACATTCTGAGTGAAAGGCAGTTTGGTTTCAGAAAAGGAAGATCGTGTGTATCCAATTTATTATGTTTTTATTCAAGAGTGACTGACATACTACAACATAGAGAGGGATGGGTGGATGCTATCTACCTGGACTTGAGAAAGGCCTTTGATAAAGTGCCACACAATAGACTGATGTGGAAACTAAAGAAGATTGGAGGAGTAAGTGATAAACTAGCAAAATGGATGGAAAATTACTTAGTGGGAAGAGAAATGCGAACAGTGGTGAAAGGAAAGAAGTCCGAGTGGAAAAAGGTAACCAGTGGAGTTCCACAAGGGTCAGTGCTTGGTCCCATCATGTTTTTGATTTATGTTAATGATATGCCAGTAGGAATTGACAGTTACATGAATATGTTTGCGACGATACTAAAATTATGAGGAGAGTAAAGAATGTGGAAGATTGTAACAAGTTACAGGAAGATCTTGATAAAATATATGAGTGGAGTAAAGAGTGGCAGATGGAATTTAATATAAACAAGAGCCATGTTATGAAAATGGGAAGAAGTAGATACAGACCAAACAGGGATTACAGGCTGGGTGATGAGAAAATTGAAGAGACCAATGAGGAGAAAGACCTAGGAGTAACCGTGCAAAACACTTTGTCACCGGAGAAACACATTAACAAGATATTTGAGAAAACATATAACATGCTTCAAAATATTGGTCTTGCATTCCACTACCTAGATGAAGGAATGATGAAGAAGATACTATGAACTTTAATAAGACCCCAGTTAGAATATGCAGCTTGCGTCTGGTCACCACATATGAAGAAAAATGTGAAGAAGGTGGAAAGGGTACAGAGGCTGGCAACAAGGATGGTACCAGGACTCAGGGAGTTAGACTATGAGGAAAGGCTGAGGGAACTGGGGTTGACCACATTAGAAGAGAGAAGAACAAGGGGAGACATGATAACTATGTATAAATTGGTGAACAAGATTGACATATTGGACAGAGAGTTGATAAAGGTGACCGACCACAAGTAATCATCTCCGAAGACATGGAAAAAAACTAATAAAAGACATCTGTCTAAATGACGTGAGAAAGTACAGTTTCCCGCATCATAGTATTGATAAGTGGAATAAACTGAGCAGTGATGTCGTTGACGCAGTGTGTGTCAATCAGATGAGAGATATGACAGGAGTGGCCAAGGAGGCAGGACACAGAAAGCTTAGCTCGGGCCCTGTAATACACAAATAGGTAAATAGAAATAGGTAAACACACACACACACACACACACACACACACACACACACACACACACACACACACACACACACACCCGTAGCTCAGTGGTTAGAGCGCTGGCTTCACAAGCCAGAGGACCGGGGTTCGATTCTCCGGCCGGGTGGAGATATTTGGGTGTGTCTCCTTTCACGTGTAGCCCCTGTTCACATAGCAGTGAGTAGGTACAGGATGTAAATCAAGGAGTTGTGATCTTGTTGTCCCGGTGTGTGGTGTGTGCCTGGTCTCAGGCCTATCCGAAGATTGGAAATAATGAGCTCTGAGCTCGTTCCGTAGGGTAACGTCTGGCTGTCTCGTCAGAGACTGCAGCAGATCAAACAGTGAAACACACCTGCTGAAGGAGAGCATTGAGGATCTGTTGTAGTTTTTCCCGTGGTAGGTTCAAAGGCAATTCCACAGGAGGTCCAGCTGCCTCGCCTGACTCAGACTGGAACTGAGCAAGCACATTCTCTTTATCCTCTAGGCTGCAAAGATACAACAACATTTAATTTCTTGTACAATCTAGACTAAAAGAGGTAAATAACATTTTGTTAGCAGAATATATCTTCCTGTGAACTGTTCTGCTTTGTAGCTATTGCTTCTTAGGTCACCCACTCCTTGCCTCTGTTATCACTTGCACTACTACTTCTTTCCACAATGATGAATCCCTGGTCCTTTTTTTCCTAACTCTGTTAAAAATCTTTCAACACATTTTATTGTAAAACTACAAAGACCACTAATATGTCTGTTAATGTTCATTCTCTATAAATACATTCACAGTATAAAAGTTGACTGTTATACACAGAATAATCTTATTTTGAAAAGATACAAAATATAAAACAGTGTTGTGCATCAGTATGTAGCAGTATATATATAATTACTCATGTTACAAGTAGTGTTGAAGTATACATTTTTCTCAGTACATCCCAGCAAGACAGCAGCTCTTACCTATCATCATCATCCATCCCTGTTGTCTTCTTCTTGGTTGGCTTCTCAGTTAGTGAAGGACTAATTTCCTCATCACTGTCCTCCTCCTCCTCTAAGATGCGCTTATTGCCTTCTCTGTAACCCACAAAAAGAGGTCATTAATTCACCTGGTTTGCCACCCTTAGCTTCCAAACTAGGATAAATACAACATACAGACTGTAGTATAATAAAAAGTAGCAATGGCAATGGGCATGCTAGTCAGTCATAATGCTGGACTGCAAAATTGACGATTAAAACTAGGAGTGGACTGGAAAATGTACCCATATGGAACTATGACAAAGTACTAGAGTTAATATTGTAGCACAGCATTATGCAGGATATGTAGGTTGAGTCCACAAAATCATATAGAATATCACCAAGAATGTCATGAAAGGCTGATTTGAAAGCTGCAAGAGAATTTAGATGAACACACCTCAAAGGGAAATAACAAGATATAAGATCAACAGAATTGTATTGGTGAGCAATTTTGAATTGGCGACCACAAGTGTGATTATAGGATGCTGGACTGAATAAATCCTCTGGAGAGGTGGATCACTCAGAGTGAAAGATTTTCCAATACTAGATTAAGTCTGAATGAGTCAGGCATTCACAAACAGAATAAAGGTTAAGAGCCAAAATAATGCTACTTATAAAACAGCCAGTCTGTCTATATTTTCAGTCCATGAACTCTGAAAAGATTTAAGCATCTTTAAGTTATCTAGATATCTGGTGTTCCATAAACAAGAACACAATCCCAGTACAGGCTGTTTCAGACTGGAGATGAAGCATACGACACACGAGGTGTGAAGCTGCATGACTTAAAATTGCTGCAGTGTATTTTCAATAGGAGTGTTCACACTGGATGTGAAACTTTGGGGTGCATGCAAACCACACCGCACACACCGATTCCAAGATTGCTGGGCAGGCAACTTTTCTGGCCATAGCATTGATGGGTCATGCCCCTTGGGACTCCCATCTTTGTGCTTTCGTCTCCAGTACATCCATCCAGAGGCATACCTTTTTTTGACCACACTGACCTGACTCCTTAACTCTCCCTCACTCACACACTGTCCTTCACCGTGAACTGATAGATTTCCTGTGGTGGGTGCCTTGTTTCTTAATATCTTGTTCACTGAATGATAGAACTTCAGAGAACTGAGCTGGAGTCAGTCTGAAATATTGTCCAAATTTCCCTCAATCATTTCTAGCTCTTAAATAAGATGATATTCACCACATTCCAGTAGTTTCATATTTGCTTGATATACCCAATTCCTTTTTCCTCTTATTATTCAAGGCTAAAGATAACATTAATAACTCCTCTTCCTCCACCTCCTCCACATCAAGAACTGTCAAGTCAACCAGCCTCCACCACAGCGAATGTCTCGCCTAGCATCACATCCAGTGTGAACATAACCATACCAACCACAGTCAGCCCGACTTCTGTGGGTTGTGTGCATCATCTCCAGTATGAAAAGGCCTTAAAGGTCTGACATATGTAATAAAAAGAGACAGCAGGAAATTCTTTGACCTGTAAATGGATGCTTTTAACAGGTTTCCAACAAAATCCGCAGCTTTGTTTACAATTGATCTTATGTGAGTATGAAAACATAAAGATATGTCAATTGTTACACTGAAGTCCTTGTGACCATTAACCCCTTCAGTACTGGGACATATTTTCACCTTGAGATTTGTTTACGATTAGATAATTTTATTGACATTAGGAAGGGTCTATGGAAGTCAGAAGATTAATGGCTAAAGTCTTCACTAAATTAACCCCCACACAAGTTTCTGAAGCTGTATAAAACCAGTAAACAGTAACCAGAATGAATATGGAAACACGTCATGGTACTCAAGGGGTTAACTTTATCTATGTCTTTATCAATTAGAGAGTAGTTGTTATATGATGACATCCTGCACAACACACAAGATCCTCTACTACTAGAACCTAATACTTAGAGAAGAAACACTTTTGAGTTACGTTTATTCTTTATTAGGTTTTCAGACTTCATTCTGCCAAGGAAAGGTTCTCTACAAAGTCTACTCTTACCTAGATTCTTACATAGATGAAGCCTAGAGCCCCATCTAGAAGCAGATGAAACCTCCAACCAGGACTGCAGGTGAAGACAACTAGAGGTATGGCATAATGGTTGGCTAATGTGGTTTCATCAAAACTCCAAGAAGCCCTTCACACAAACTCATAAAGAACATCACCCAGAGAAGTATCAAGTTGGAGTTTAAAAGCAACAACAGAAGATGCAGTGACAACATGCTCAGGCAGCTCATTCCAAACAAATAACACCCTAATCGAAAAAAAACGAGCCCTGACTTCTGTGTCCCAGCGAGGAATGGCCAGCTTGTAGGAGTGACCTCTTGTTACACTCAATTATAAATACCTACCATATTGTCCTTCAACATTACAATGGTATAGATAAATGTTTTTTCTCCTGCACACACACACACACACACAGATTGCACTGTGTGAAACGATTAAAACACCACAATTATATAAACTAAAAAGCATAGTTTGTCAGTAATACATACACAAGCCCTCAATCTGTGGCTCTCTAGTTCTACCAGCACTATAAGTTACATAGTCAATCACCAACCCACTGGCCACACCACAAGTGGCACCACATGTAGCTGAGGTCAATTGACTGAAATGTTTAATAACGAGGCAAATCCAACAAATTTGAATGGTAACTTGCATATGAAAACATTTCTAGACATACCAAATGAACTTAAGAATTGAGAAATCTTAGAATTAGTATTTAGTTTCAATACATCAACTATATCTTCTCTTGTTGGGCAGTGAAGGGAGCTACAAATTTTATACATTACGATAAATAGTTCCTAGTTCCAGGCAAGATTCCAGCCAACAGAAAATATCTTCCGTAATTATCTTGTTTATTACAAATAGGTTAGAAAAGTGACAACAACAGCAAGGTCTACGTACAGCATTTTGTCAGGAAGCATCTGTGTCCCTCCTATTGGAAGCCCCCGATGGTCACGAGAGGCACAAGACAAGGCGGTGCTACCTGAGTCTTCACCGCCGCGTGGGTTTGTTTACATGTGTTGGGTCACTGATCGTCTTTCATCACCTCCCACTCACAATGATTTCTTTTTTTCTCTCTTATGTACCCTGCCCTTCAGTAGTTTTTTTTTTCTTAATCATATGTATATATTTTAACTTGTTTTAGTGTGTGTGTGTGTGTGTGTGTGTGTGTAGAAGGGAGCCAATATATAAAAGTTTGTTTACATGAAGGCTCCAGTGGCCAGCACGTGTGTACTTCTGGACGAGAAGATATCGCAGCCCGACAAGTTCAAGACATCGAGACAGACAACAATGACACACTGACTCTCCCGAACTCAACGGACCAATTATTACCTGTAAAAGTAAATGCTAGCGTGAATGTTGGCAATGAAAGCAGCCCTGACAGGAGACGCTGTGATTAGAGGGAAGAAAAGCAGTGCAGACGTGATGGAGAAGGTGGCAGTGGACCCTCGCGTTAAAAGCCTAGTGGAGCGTTGTGTGAGACTGAGTCACCGCGCCCTGCTATGTGTGCTGGGACACTCCGCCAAGGACCAGGTAAGGCAAGGTGATGTGTGTGTGTGTTTCACTGTTTGATCTGCTGCAGTCTCTGACGAGACAGCCAGACGTTACCTTACGGAACGAGCTCAGAGCTCATTATTTCCGATCTTCGGATAGGCCTGAGACCAGGCACACACCACACACCGGGACAACAAGGTCACAACTCCTCGATTTACATCCCGTACCTACTCACTGCTAGGTGAACAAGGGCTACACGTGAAAGGAGACACACCCAAATATCTCCACCCGGTCAGGTAATCGAACCCTGGTCCTCTGGCTTGTGAAGCCAGCACTCTAACCACTGAGCTACCGGGCGTGTGTGTGTGTGTGTGTGTCTCTGTGTCTGTGTCTGTCTGTCTGTCTGTCTGCATGATATCTAATATTATTTCTGCTGGATTGAGACAACCATGTAATGTTCCGCCTATTTTTTTTTTTTTTTTTAGCTAATATGTCATTTTCATATTCAATTTAAAAAATCATAAATTTATAGTTATTTATAATACATCTGCATTCTCCCATACCTGCCACCAGCCACTAGGGCCTAAGGACTTAATATTACAAAATCTAAAATAACCTACCTATCCTAGCCGGGGGGGGAGGGGACTGTGCCTCCCCCAGAATCCCCCCTCATTAGTATATAATTCTTACCAAATATAAATATAACCAGAAACAAGTCACTCCCAGCCCCTATTTCTTCCGGCCCTGGTCACTCCAACCGTTTTTCTGGCCCTGATCACTCTGGCCTCCCTCGCATTCCACTCAGGTCACTCCGTCCCAACCTGGCTGCAGGTACTTATAGGACCGTGGGTGTTTATATATATATATATATATATATATATATATATATATATATATATATATATATATATATATATATATATATATACTGGTCCATTGTTTTCATATTTATGTCTGAATGGAACTAGCACATTTCCATATTTCTATTTATTTGACAATATATATATATATATATATATATATATATATATATATATATATATATATATATATATATTGTCAAATAAATAGAAATATGGAAATGTGTGCTTTTAGTTCCATTCAGACATAAATATGAAAACAATGGACCAGTATGAGAAAAAACACAATGACCGTTTACAACAATTATAGCACTTTGGAGTAAAAGGCTACATAAAATCACAATTTCAGCATGGCTTCCTTCCCATGTGCCACTTGCTCTGCCAAAGTATGGCCAAGGCAGCAGGAGTTATGGTGCGAAGGGTTGTGATATGAGTAGCAACACTTAACTTGTGCTTCTGGTATTTCTCAAAAAGGATTACCGCCGTATGGTCCACAGTGAATTTGAAAAACAGTGGTACTACATCAAATGCTCACTGTCAGAAATCATTGATACAGAATATGCATTTTTCAGTTTGTTATATGGTAGTTATATTTTGAATGTTCAGCATCTATGATCTCAGTGTTTGCATTCATATCTTGACAGTTTTAAGGGTATATAGTTATCAGGTTTCTAGTTAGGTATAATAACCATTGACTATTACCTATTTAATAACAGACATAAGTTTTGAACATTCAGTTGTATGTTACAGCTGACGTCCATTGTTACTCACCTCTGAACCTCTTCATTTCTTTAGTTTGACTGTTTTATATGTGTTTTAAACATTTCATTAGTGTTTTGTTTAATGGTTTAGCTGTTATGGTTGGTGAGTCAAAGAGGAGCATAAGTTGTACAAAAGTAATGAATTGGTAACATTCCAGTGGTATTGGTATTGGGAAAAAGAGAAAAAAAATTACTGGTGCATGAGAGGGTTAATGCGTGTTGGCAACAGCTAGAAATAAACACTATTACAGCAAAGAAGAATGCAATTTTCCATCAATGTTGTTTAAACAGTGTTTTAACATCATTTCGTAAGTAAACAGTGAGGCCAGAGTGACCAGGGTGGGAGGCCGAAGTGACCAGGATTGGGAGCCTGAGTGACCAAAGGCCGGAGTGACTTGAAAGCAATCTGATTTAGCCTAACAAAACACGTAAAAAATTACACTGCTGGACTTAGAAAATCTTGAAATTCTGCCACACTCATAAGTGCTATTACTGACATAAAACTTGCTTGACTTGCAATTTCTCTACATTTACAGCAAAGTCTGTGACCCCCTCTATATGATATGTGAGTTTTGTGCTTGCATCTGATATATCTGTATAATAAAGATTTACTGGTAAATCTTACCAGTAACTATACTTAGCATTTTCTTATACTGTAGGCTATATTCCTTTGTTGGCCCTTTCTACAGGGTGTCCACAAAATCTGGGTACATAGGACATTTCACTATTTTATTTATTTATGTTATTTTCCTGTCCAGATCGAATGATGGCTCTGTCTAAAGAAGAACGAGTCAAGTTGGTACTCTTAAGTGGATGAGAAGGATGGTCTTATTGCAAAATTGCAGAAGAATTTAACCTTCGACACCCTCATAGGCAACCTATTTATTTTAGTGCCGTCGGGAAATTGATCAAGAAATTTAGAGAAACAGGCAGTGTCTTGGACAAACTTCGTTCCGGATGACCAAGGACATTCGTCTATCGGGGTCATCTTCATTTAAGTGATGCAATATCTGTAACTTGTACAGATGAAATTTCTTCTCTATCAGGATTTTGTGGATGGTTGACCTTGGAATACCCAACTCCGTGGATGTCCAGCGAAGTGATTTCCTTGGACTAGCATAAACCTTGCCCAAGACAGTCATTTTTATTTCATCTGAAGTCCTTGGTCATCCGGAATGAGGTTTGTCCAAGACATTGCCTGTTTCTCTTAATTTCTTGATCAATTTCCCGACAACAGTAAAATAAATAGGTACCTTGCCTATGAGGGTGTCGAAGGTTAAATTCTTCTGCAATTTTGCAATAAGACCATCCTTCTCATCCACTTAAGAGTACCAACTTGACTCGTTCTTCTTTAGACAGAACCATCATTAGATCTGGATAGAAAAAATAACATAAATAAATAAAATAGTGAAATGTCCTATGTACCCAGACTTTGTGGACACCCTGTAGAATCAATAAACTTGGAAACCTGATAGGCAAGTAGAGAACACAATAATTATTGAAATTTGGCCTTTGAGGAAAGTTTACAAGGGAAGATGTGTTTGTTTGTTTGTTTGTTTTTCTTCAGAATTTTTTTGGGGTAGGAGGAGCAAATATGTAAAAAATATAGAGTCCCAATGTAGGCCTATCCCTCTGTTGACCCACCTTAATCTAATTTTAACTAACCTAACCAAACGTGGATGGGAGCTACAGTCCTCTTGGAGTCCTGTAAATTGCTTGAAAATAGTTGTTTATTGAGAAATATTGAAAGTAAGATGAGAAATATCCAAAAAAAATAAGATATTAGAATACAGCCTTATTATTGTCAACTGAGCAATTGAAATTAAGAACAGGTATATTTGTACTATACACTATCCAAAGAATATCCAAAAAATATTACTTTTATTAATTGAGCATATATAGATATCCATCCAAACATAATTTTTTCTTTCCTTTTTCGTTATTAACAAAAGTTAGATCCATCTCTATGGCTCAAGATTTCCAAAATTACTGAAATATAAATAGAAAACAAATATAAGAAAAATTGATACTTAACAGTTAGGAAAATTATCAGGAGCATTGTTAGTTAATAGTTGGTTGATTGAAGTAATTGAAATTTTATGGTGTTTTATAATTGTTAGATCCAGTAAATTTACAATATCAGCAATATACAGTCCAGTGATGAGTGTTAACAATTAAGGGAAGAATTTAAGGCAAGGCATTGAATAAATGTGATTGCTTTGGGAAGAAAGGGAGAGCTACATGTACAGAGAGTAGCCCTACCACTGTGTTGTAGTTCAGCACAAAGAGAAACCCCTGAAAGACTGACTGCTAAGGTGAGTGTTTTGAAGCATCTTGAGCAATGGATAATTTGAGAATTTATTTTTCAATCAGTTGTTTTTGAGCAATTTATTGTTGGGCAATTGATTTTAAACAGTTTATCTTGATTCAGTCCTCTCAATCCCCACCAACCATATTTAACTCATTCCTTTGTTACCAGGTGATGATCCTCCATCACCTGCTCACAAAGGCAGCAGGGGAGAGGCACTCAGTCCTCTGGTGCCACAAGAAGGACTCAGACATTCCAAGGTAATCCTTCATTAATATTTTACACCTTATGTATCAAACTCCTCTTACACCTAACATATCCAGTTCTTCCTATGCCCAACACACCAAACTCCTCTGTGACGATATTTGATCTGAAAAATTTTCTTTGCTGTGAACAGCATGTAAATATTTTTAATTCTCTTTATTCATTATTGGATCTCCTTAATTCTAAAATATGGAATATTTCTTTCAATGGAGCATATTCTTTTAATAGACATAGTCGGAAACATCTCAAGAAACTGGAGAAGAACATCAGCTCAGGAAAGTGTGACATCTCTAAAGAAAATGCATTTGATCTCTTCCTCCTGTCAACACCAGTGAAGTATTGTGCCTTCCAGGACTCGCACAGGCTGCTGGGGAACACCTTTGGCATGTGTGTCATACAGGTGAGCTATTCACCAGATACCTTACCTTGTATGTTCCTTACAGTACAGCACACCTTATCTAATGTGAACTTTGTTTTACTCATATGTATGAATATTTTTATTGTGAATTAACTCTGGAAAGGTGAATATGATTCATTATGATGGTGTAGTCTATTCAGACATTTATTTCCCTGTTAGTATAGCCCAAACAGTTTTTCTCTGCTCCTGTCTATACATTACATTTCTAGTTACTCCATCCCTTACATTCTTGCATTTTCCACTTTCTCAAATATTCCAACATTATTGCTTCCCTTGTTCTAGAGAGCATTCCTTACCCACAGGATCCAATACACTGCTGTTTGACAAGTATCCAGATTCCTTTATGTCATATGCTCACACACAATTGATATATATTTTTTACTCATTTATTTATTTATTCATTTATTTTTAATTAGTATTTTTGCCTATAAGTATGTACACCTAAATTATATTGTTTCTTTTTCTTTTTTGATAAAAGATTGAAATATATTTCTCTACCTAGATAAATTTTGGAAAACAAAAAGTAGATTTAATGGCTGCTTCTGTGTTTTTAAAACCAATTTTTTTTGCAGGATTTTGAGGGGCTGACCCCCAATACTCTATGCCGTGTAGTGGAAACTGTGTGCGGTGGAGGATTGGTAGTGTTCCTGATGCCAGAGATTCAGTCATTACGGCAGCTCTTTTCGGCTTCCATGGATATCCATTCTCGCCTCAAGACTTACTCCCATCCTAAGGTCACCCCACTCTTCAATGAAAGGTGAGTGCAGTGTCTGGTAAACTTAGCCCACATGTATTATTGAAATTTATATTGTAATTTTTTTTTATTGAACTATGTAATGCATCCTGCACAGCTGACATTATGCAGTGTGGTTAGAAAAGAATTGGTCCCCAGTGTATCTGGTGTTGTCTAATGAAGTGTCAGTTTAGTCAGGAACAACACAAGAGAATACACATTATTTTGAAAGTTCTCTCATGGACTGCAGTACCATTCCACCAACTTTAATGTTTATAAGTGTACAATGCATATCACTCCATTTTAATCTCACTTTAATCAGTGGTTACATATATAGAGTTTATTTGATCTATCAGAGTTGTGAATTATTTCCTCATAGAACATATGAATTATTTTATGAAATTATAGTAATAATGATTATCATCAGTAGCCAACTCATAAGGTTGTGATGGTGTAATGTGATGGTTCATTCAAACATCTTTAATTTATATGTAGTATTTATATATTTATTCTTTGCTTAAAAGAATTTAGCCCCTTTGCTACCGACTCTCACTCCCGCGCTGCACAACCCCCATCCCCTGCACCATGTTTTGTTGGGGGTGGTTTATAGTTTTCTTTACACTCACATTTAGTTTTACGTGTTCTGACAGATTTTGTTCATGAGACGTATGCAAAAAGTTGTTTGTTATATCCTATGCAGAGAAGCAGACACAAGATGGTAAGTATTTCAATACAATTATGAATATAAAGAAATTGAACATGAAAAAGAACATTCTATTTACCTTATAGTCTGTCAGATCCATTGGTATTGTGTTGGTACTTAGTAGATCCAAATTTGGAGAAAGGATGAGAGTGTGTGTTCTACTGGAAGTGCCATGCTTGGAATTGTTCCTCAGAACACAGTCCAGGCTGGCCAGGGCACGCAGGGCAATATTTGCGCACCATCTTGGTTTTCTTATTCTTGTAGCACATCCTGCACTGTTTCTGTGGTCAGGCTTTTTTTTCGGTGGGGGGTATGGGAACCATTCCATGGCACTTGTCACCCCCACTTGGTTCTTCAACCATGGCAAACTTCATCCTTTTCAGGCTCAGGTCTTTCTTCTTTTTCAAAGATAGCTGCCAGTATCCAGGTGAGCACCGAGTGAGGAGTTGATGGACTACCAGCTTGATGAACTCTCCATAATCCATCCAGTGTCTTTGTGGATGGAGATTACAGTACAGGGGATCCTCACAATTCGACACGGTTAGGGCGTTTTTTTCATCAGTCAAATCAGCATTTATTTGAATCGTGAAGTAATTTTTCCCATAGGATACTTAAGAATTATGGGGGATAGGGACCAACCTCCAGCCTAGACCAACCAAAACATCACTACAACCTCTCAAAAACACTAACTTAGACTAAATCAGTACTATTGAAAGCTTCATTTATATCTAACTATGTTTTATTAAACACATTAGGGTGCTGTGCAGTACATTTTTGGAAATAAAAACACTTGCATGATGCAGTGGTCTCGTGGTACTTGTCTCTCTTCTTCCAAATTGTTGATACTGTTGATCTAGGGACACCCATTTGCGCTGCAATGACTCTGAGTTATACCTGCCTCACACTTTCTTATAAGCTCAAGCTTATCTTTGAAAGGTCTCTTTGTCATGGGCCGGGTAGTGTGAGGGGGAGTCAAGACAAACACCAGACAGACTCTTAGTGCGTGCTCGAGGAGACTGAGCTGTTTATTGAGCTTGTGCAAGAGGTTAAATACGGAACAAAACATTGAACCCTGAACTGAAGCCTGAACTATATACTCACTTTAACAGTGAGCTATAAGCTTTGAACCATGAACCATTACATCCCCCTTCTCATCACTTTAGAGTTACTTGTACATTTTAAACAGCTAATGATATATTTAAAGTATGTCATCCAATACATTTAATAGAAGCCAATGGAAAATACTCTATAACAACTAACTTAAAAACATTTCAACATACTTTATATAATGGAAAATACTTTATAACATCATTCATATACAAGACGTTGTGGAGGGCGGCTCACACGACCCGATCGAGTCCTGACGACTGGGTCCGGGCGAATCATCTGGGCGGTGCGGCGTAAGGGGGGCGCTTCTCTCACTTGAGCTGGTGTTGCGAGTGATCCTTTGAACCCATCTTCTGGACCACCGACCTCAGGTGGGCTGACCACTCGAGCAGGCTCTTCTTTTACAATATAGGATGCGGGAGTATGATGTTTATTGATGACTGTAGCGGACGCCAACTGTTCGCTTGCTTGTCACGGAATAATACAGGATCACCGACTTCAAAGGTCCGAGGTGGTGTAGGACGTTGAAACCGAGCGTTGAAATTCAGCCGCTGTTGTTCGCGCCGTCGCTCGAGCTCCTCCCTGTGGTCCGGATGCCCCGCGCTTATACGCCGAGGCAGGGTATCCACCTTCTTCCCCAGCAGCATCTCTGCAGGTGACGGCAGACGTGCGTCCAAGGGCGTGCTTCTAAGTGCACGTAACCCTATAAAGAAAGCAGAATTACTACCACTCCTTTTTAATAAATCCTTCACCACGCGCACCTGTCGTTCTGCGATGCCGTTGCTTCTGGAATGTAGCGGAGAACTTGTAGTGTGCTGGAAATCGAAGCTTGCCGCAAAGTTGGCAAATTCACGGCTGTCAAACTGTGGTCCGTTGTCAGAGTAAAGGGTTGTTGGCGACCCGTGCTCCGCAAACAAGTTCATCAGTACCTCGATGATGTCACGGCTAGTCGTTCCCTGCAGCTTGTAGACAAACACATAAGAGGAGTAATGGTCAACAACCAGGATATAATTATCATTGTTGTAGTAGAAAAGGTCCGTACTCACTTCCTGCCATGGTCCTTGCGGCACTGGATGTTGATGATCAGGCGTCAGCTGGGTGCAATCATTAGCTGGGCGAGTGAACTGGCATGGCTGACAGGCGGCAACTCTCTCCTCGATGTCGCTACGCATCCCAGGCCAATACACGGCATTTTTAGCCCGTAATTCCATTTTCACGCGCCCTTGGTGACCATCATGGAGTCTTTCGATATACCACGCACGTAGAGGTTTTGGTATGACGGCTGCGTCTCCCTTCAGTATGATGCCGTCATCAATCACCAACGAGTCTCTAACACTCCAGTAGTTACGAATTTGCGGGTTTAGCTGACACCGTCGATCAGGCCATCCATCCAAAATTGTACGCCTTACTAGGGAAAGTTCCTCATCGCTTGCAGTTGCACGCCGTAACTTCTCCAGACGCTCAGGTGAAAAGTGCACAAGGTCGACGCGCACATCCATGTCCATGGGTACAGGAATTCCACGGTCGGCAGGGAGACGCGAAAGTGCATCCGAAGCCAGCATCATCCTCCCAGGCCGATACTGCACAGTGACATCGTATTCCATCAACCGGAGTAGCATGCGCTGCAACCGTGCTGGTGTACTGTTCAATGGTTTCCGAGTAACCATCTCGAGGGGCTTATGATCGGTTATTACCGTAAATGACCGACCATAGAGATAGGTGCGAAATCGCTCACACCCGAATACAACCGCTAGCATTTCCCGCTCTATGTTGGCGTAACGTTGTTCCGTATCAGTGAGACTTTTTGATGCATAGCACACCGGACGCCCTTCTTGCTGCAGCACGGCCCCGATCGCGAAACTTGACGCGTCCACTTCGACGCTAACTGGCAGGTCCGGCCGGTAATGGGCCAGTGTTGTCTCCGAAGAAATGGCTCCTTTCAACGTCTCGAAATCAGACTGGTATTCTGGTAACCATTCGAACGACACGTCTTCCTTAAGGAGTTGGCGCAAACGATGGGTTAAGTCTGAGAAACTTGGAATGTAGTTGGAGACGTATGTACATAGTCCAAGAAATGACCGTAATTCCTGCACAGTTGTTGGGGGCCTGATCGACTGAATAGCTTTAATTTTTGAGGGGTCTGGTGAGACTCCTGACGAGTGGTACCTGTGTCCAAAGAAAGTTACTTCCGCTAGTCCCACGTGACACTTAGAGAGATTTAGAACAAGTCCGCGTTCCCGAGCTCTCTGCATGAACTGGTGTAGTCTTTGATCGTGTTCGGTCCGATCTTTCCCGTGAACACAAATGTCATCGGCGATGCTCATTACCCCACTTAAGCCGTTTAATATTTCATCCATCTTCTTTTGGGAAAACATCTTGAGCTCCGCACCAACCAAAGGGCATCCTGAGGAAGCGGTAGCGTCCAAACGGCGTATTGAAGGTCGTGGCCCTGCTTGACTCATCGTCGAGTACTACGCACCAATACCCAGACATCGCATCCAATTTTGTGAACACAGTCGAGCCCGATAACTGATGTGTTACTTCCTCTGGTGTAATCAGACGGTGGTGAGGCCTTTTAGTGGCATTGTTCAAGTCCTTCGGGTCCAGACACACACGCAAGGAGCCGTTAGGTTTACGAGCCACAACAAGGCTCGAAACCCATTCCGTAGGGTCATCCATCTTTTCTATAACCCCTAGTTTCTGCATCCGATCCAATTCCTTTTCTAAAGCTTCACGAAGGTGGATCGGGCATTTTCGTGGAGGATGCACAACAGGTCGGGTATCAGGGTCTAACTCTATGTGTGCTGTACCGCTGAACCGACCGAGACCTTCGAAGCAGTCAGGGTACAGGCTATGAAGGTGCTTCGTGGACTTAACAGGCAAGCTGTTATTAACCAGCATGGCGGCCGTTGCTGCGTGGCCGTCCGGGTTCATATGGACGCTGTGGGTATGAATTGTAATCACACGAAGCTGCTCACAAGTCGGCAAACCTAGTATTATAGGGCCGTCTGTCTCAACGACGTAAAATATTGCTTCACAACTAACTGAACCATGCTGAGTTTTCAGGGTTACCGAGCCGTGATGAGGTATGGGGTAGTTGTTATAGGCAGTTATTCTTACATTTTCCTTTCGCAGCAACAACCCTGGTGGCAACATATTGAAGCAACGTAGGGGCAAGATATTTCCATCTGCTCCCGTATCAATCTTTGCATGTAGAACATGGTTGCGGGGCTGGCCAGGGATGGAAACAAGGACGTCAACAAAAGCGTCTTTTCTTACCCGAGCAGTTGTGCTACTGTAGATGTTGACGGAGTGAAACACTAATCGGTCTTCCTCTTCACTTGTATCCGTGACTGAAGGTGTTGTAACATCGGCAAACTGTGCTTCATGGATGGCTCGTAGAGGCAGTGGTTTATAAGTCGCGTCTCGAGAAGCACGAGAGGATGGCTGAGACTGTGCGGGGGAAATGTGCTGTTCACGGTGCTGATGCAATTTACCCCGGCACACCACCACCCAGTGTCCAATCCTGCCACAGAAACTACACTTTGAGTTTCGAGCGGGGCACCGGGAACGACCGAAGCCATGAGTCCTACCACAATATGAACATCCACTAAGAGGTTGTGGCTGCTGACGTGTCACTTTAGATGTATGGACCACACCGGAACGAGGAGTATCACTCGTAAACTCTGCCAGGTGAGCCTTGTTGGCTTCAAATGTACGACACACATCAATAGCTTGATCCAAAGTGAACTTTTCATCCTTGGCTAGAAGTTTTTCCTGCACTTTCTCGTGGGTAGCACCAGCAATTAACTGTTCTAGGATCCTCTCACATTTCGACTCACCAAACTTGCACTTGTCGGCTTGAATCCTCAGACGTGCAATAAAGTTGTCATATGACTCACTTTCATGTTGCTTTAACTTCAGGAAATTGTAGCGAGCCAGACGAAAGTTAGTTTTCGGTGCACAGTGAGTCTCAAAACGATCAAGAATGCACCCCACATCCTTCTTCATTTCTGCAGACAAGTTAAAAGTCTCCAATAGCTCTATGCCGACGGGTCCAAGCCACAGCATGAGGTACGATGCCTTAGCCTCCTTAGTCTGGTCGGCGAGTGGGCCACCGAAGACATGGTTAACGTAGTTCCGGAAGCGGCGGAAAGCCGTGGGTAAGTCCGCGGCGTCCCAGTCCAACGCCGGTACAGTGATGCCTGACATGCCACTCATTGCTGCAACGCTCTAGGTACAAGCGGGGTATGGAGCGTCAGCCACCGCTGCCACCATGTCATGGGCCGGGTAGTGTGAGGGGGAGTCAAGACAAACACCAGACAGACTCTTAGTGCGTGCTCGAGGAGACTGAGCTGTTTATTGAGCTTGTGCAAGAGGTTAAATACGGAACAAAACATTGAACCCTGAACTGAAGCCTGAACTATATACTCACTTTAACAGTGAGCTATAAGCTTTGAACCATGAACCATTACAAACCTCTGGCCTTGAGACAGCTGGGGCAGAAGGAAAACAGCTTGAGGCCAGACCGCTTCCTTTTCGTTTTTATATACTGGCGAAAGCGAAACCGCCCTTTATAGAGAATGAGACTCATCAACAGCAAAATTCTCCCCAGCGAAGAAGTACTTGATAGTTTCCTCCCTCAGCATGTTGAAGAATGGTGAAAGTCTGGTCACTGGGTCTTCTTTCCTGCTGTCATTAGGGTGTGAGTAACGAATGAATCGTTGGATCTGAGTAAGTCTATTCCTACTCATTACAGCAACTGTGAACACGGGGACCTTGGCAGAGCACAGAGAGACTCCAATAATCTGCTATCTTTGGCAATTTATTGACTTCTATCAGTAATTGCAGACATACGAAGACATTCATTTCATCCCTTGTGACACCAAGCCACTTTTTTTCCCATAAACTTTTTTGGATTTATTGTTAGGTTGTCCATGAAAAACTTGGCTGCACGGACATTCGTGCACAAACACAGTGACTCTACCACCTCGTCTGACATGAATAGTTGAAAGCAGTTGAAAGCACTCATGTCATTCCTTGGTACATCAGGATGAATGCCAGAAAAATCCTCAGACAGGACTGGAACAGTACCAGGACGCTGGTCAGCAAAGGGATCAGATAAGAGAGATAAAATGTGGAGGAAAGCATGCAGTGGAAAGCTGGGTGGCCGCTCTTCATCCTCGCCGCTTCCATCACTCTTCCTCTGAGCTACTGGCCTATCTGTCATTTTCTGGCAAATATTCCTCATCTGAGTCACTATTGAGGCCTTCTGATTGAGTTTTATTGTCCTCAGAATCCTGTAATTCATCTAATAGATCCAGGTCACTCTCAGAATCACTCAAGGATGACAATGATGACGCCATTACACGGCACTGGTCACTAACACACTGCCCGCCGGCCGGCCACCATCCCTCCCCTCAGGCCTCAAAATCCAGCCCCCCCCCCCCAAGCCAATGTACCCAATGTCCTTGAAAACAAAAGGTGCCAGTTAGTCACTTTGGCACTGAATCATAAAAAAAAAACACACAAACCAAGTAGATGAAGCCCTATTGGAGCGATGGCGTACACATGTACTTTGTTAGTTTGGTAGCGAAAATTTCATATGACATACTATGGTATGTCATTGGTAGCGAAGGGTCAATACTTCTGCTGAGTCATGCTACAAGTACATGAAAAGACCATAGCCCTTTGACCATTTCATGTCTGACAGATTTGTGTTGTCTCTGGGGTGGTGCAAGTCTTGCTTGGTCCTTAATGACCAGCTACAGGTCACCAACGAGCTGCCAAGCCTCAACAGACCTGTACCAGATTTTCTTTCCGTGCGTGGTGCTGAGGCCTCACAAGTCAAGCTGAAGGAGTTGAGAACTTCCCTGGAAGATGCTGACAAACCCTTGCCACAACTGGTGAGCTGCTGCAGGACTTTTGACCAGGTGAGTCTTTGAAACCTGTACTATTTTCTTGTTTTTCTTCATTCAGTTTGATATGGATTATTGGTTTATATTACCTCAACCTAGAGTCATTTGAGAAACATGCTTCATCTGGTTGCTTTTCTGAGCTTAGGCCCAGGCACTGCTGAAGATGATTGACCTCATCACTGAGAAGAGTATGCAGGGCACAGTGGCAGTCACAGCTGGCAGAGGACGAGGAAAGTCAGCTGCTTTAGGCCTGGCAACAGCAGCAGCCATCCACGTAGGCCTCAACAACATCTTTGTCACCAGTCCATCCCCAGAGAACCTCAGCACCTTCTTTGAATTTGTCTTTAAAGGTGAGGTTTTGTGATCCTGTCACTGTAAGGGTAAAGCATGTGCAGGCTGTTGGATCTTATTTTGCCGTAAGCACATATCATATGTACATCTTGTGTAATGCTGTACTGTAAGAGCTGCCCCTGATATTTGGGAAGGTAATTGCAAAAGAATAATGTTCTTACTTTAATTCTTATATTGAAGTGTCACTATGAAATGCCTTGGAAATATATTAATACAGTCACATACTGTGTTTTTCCAAGCATGATAGTGTAGAAATAATGTAACTTTTATCCTTCAGGCTTTGATGCCTTAGAGTATGAAGAGCAGAATGACTATGAGATCATCCAGTCCACCAATGCTGAGTTTGGCGATGCCGTGGTGCGCATCAATGTGTTCAGAGACTACCGGCAGACTGTCCAAGTTAGTGTCTTTCCCGTTTCACTCTCCCTCCCTTCATAAATTTAAGATCATCAACATTATAAAGTTTTGTACATACATACATTAGTGTACATTATAATGACTTAACTCCTTCCCCAACAATTTTTTTGTTAAAAACGTTTCTTTTTCAGACTAATTTTTTTTATTTTGGTTCTATATAGTATTTTTCATGCTGATTATGAAAACAGCTTGTAATTACTGTTTTTCCCCATTTTTGTGGTTAACTTTTTATTTTAAAGATACCTTTGTAGACATATACGAGTTAACTCGTCTTCCTATAAACTCCAAGCTCTCCCCTCACCTCCCTCCTCCTCCTCCTCCTCACTTGTCGAGAAATATTCATTGTCTGATGAACTGGCAGTGTCATCAGAAGTATTCAAGCTTCTGAGGGAAGGTTCATATGCTATCTTCCTCAGAACTAGACATTTGGGGTGTAAATTATTTGAAAAGGGTACAAAAAATAAGTGGTAATGTGGATGAAAACAACACCCATGCAACGACAGTGGTTGCCGGAACAAGTCTAGTAAGAGCATCCTTGAAATCTCACAGCTCCACCCTGTCACCTCTGCCAGGCGTACGATTTGACGAGAATACTCGTTTCACACGTAGTATGACTTAGAAAGGCTCAGAATCAACGAGTATATACGTCTGTAGCTGGTTTTCGAAGGTCAAGTTTTAGACGACTGAAAACGGAACATTTAGTGAAAATGAATATATACGTCTGTAGCTGGTTTTTGAAGGTCAAATTTTAGATGAGTATACTCATCGACGACTGAAAATGGAACATTTTGTGAAAACGAGTATACTCGTTTCTGCTGAGAAAGGGTTAAATTAAACTGCCTAAATGTTTAACTTCATAATTTTTACTTTCGTTAAACCTTTCACTGTACTATGATGAACTGTCGCTTTGTTTACTCTCAATGTAAGTTTAAGTCGGGTTAAACTTGTTATAATCAGTTCGCTTAACGAAGTTTCACTTAACGAAGTGTTTTTAAGGAACATAACCCCTTCATTAAGCGGGGATTGCCTGTACTAGTTAACTCTTACATCAGAGAGTTGGACGGAATAGGGATGAGAGGAAGAAGAAGGCCTTGTACAGCGAGGCTGCAGGAGGAGGGGAGGCATGGAGTTAGCAAGATCAGTAGAACAGTTAGCATGAAAATAGCAATAAAAGATAGAAAGAGATGTAATATTCCAGCAGTGAGAAAAGGGCTAAAGACAGTCAGTCATAGGAGGGGAGTTGATGAGAAAAAAATCTTTTGATTTTACCTTATCTAACAAAACTATGTGAGTGGAAGCCCCACCCCCCAAACATGTGAAAAGTACTCCATACAAGGATAGATAAGGCCCTTGTACAGAGTTAGCAGTTGAAGGGGCAAGAAAAACTGGTGGAGATGCCTCAGAACACCTAACTTCATAGAAGCTGTTTTAGCAAGAGATGAGATATGAAGTTTCCAGTTTAGATTATGAGTAAAGTACAGACTGAGGATATTCAGTGTAGAAGATGGGGACAGCTGAGTGTCATTGAAGAATAGGGAATAGTTGTCTGGAAGGTTGTGTCGAATTGATAGATGAAGGAACTGAGTTTTTGAAGCATTGAACACTACTAAGTTTTCTCTGCCCCAGTCAGGAATCTTAGAAAAATAAGAAGTCAGGTGTTCTGTGACATCCCTGTGTGATCTGTTGACTTCCTGAAAAATTGTGGTAAAGTGTAGCATGGTACATCATCAGCATAGGAGTGGATAGGGCTAGAAGTTTGGTTAAGATCATTAATGAATAACGAAAAGAGAGTGGATTACAGGATAGAACCTTGAAGAACACCACTCTTAATAGATTTAGGAGAACAGTGGCTGTCTATCATGGCTGCAATAGAACGGTTGGAAAGGAAACTTGAGATAAAATTGCAGAGAGAATGATAGAAATCATAGGAGGGCAGTTTTGAAATCAAAGCTTTTGTGCCAGACTCTATCAAAAGCTTTTGATATGTCTAACACATCAGCAAAAGTTTCATTAAAATCTCGAAAAGAGGATGACGAAAACTCATTAAGGAAAGCCAGAAGATCACCAGTAGAGCAACCTTGATGGAAGCCATACTGGTGATCAGAGAGAAGATTGTGAAGCGACAGATGTTTGAGAATCTTCCTATTGGGGATAGAATCAAAAACTTTAGACAAGCAAGAGATTAAAGCTATAGGATGGTAGTTTGAGAGATTAGAATGGTCACCTTTTTTAGGAACAGACTGAATGTAGGTGAACTTCCACCAAGAAGAAAAGGTAGAAGTCAATAGACATGGTTAAAAGAGTTTGGCCAGGCAAGGTGCAAGCATGGAAGCACAGTTTTTGTGAACAATAGGAGGGACCCCATCAGGTCCATAAACCTTCCGAGGCTTTAGGCCAGCGAGGGCATGGAAAACATCATTATGAAGAACTTTAATTAAATGCATAAGATAGTCAGAGGGCAGAGGAGAGGAGGGACCATCCCAGAATCATCCAAGGTGGAGTTGTTAGCAAAGGTTTGGGAGAAGAGTTCAGCTGATGGCATTTGCACCATCAGGATGAAGTAGAGAAGGGAAAGATGAAAAAGTAAAGTTATAAGAGATGATTTTGGCCAGATGCCATAAGTCTCAAAAGGTGTTGGAATTTGAAAGATTTTGACATTTTCTATTTTATGAAGAGAGTGTTTGGCAAGTTGAAGAACAGATTTGGCATGATTCCATGCAGAAATATAAAGTGCATGATATTCTTTAGAGTGAATCTGCCACTTTCCCATTATCATCAGTTTCTTTGATGTCCCTTTGCCTGTCCTCTTGCTCTGCTGCAGCCCATCCCCATAAAACTTATCTAATTTCCTAGTGCTCTGTTAGCTTTGTGTCATTTTACTCTTCTTAGTTTGTCACTATTACTCTCACTGGCTGGCTATTATACCATTCACTGTCAATACTCTTTTCCCTGTAGTGCAACAAAACCTCCTATATCATCTTCACCTCTAGTTCTTTGTTTGTTCCCAAGATTGTCACTGTTATTTTCACTTACAATTCACTATCAATATTCTCTTTGTACTGCATGGTTCATTCCCTCACTGTCACTTTTCTCTTCTCCACAGTACATATCTCCAGGTGACACAGGAAAGCTGAGCCATGCAGAGCTGGTGGTGGTGGATGAAGCAGCAGCCATCCCACTGCCTCAGGTGAAGGCACTCATAGGCTCTTGCAATGCCATCATGTCATCCACCATCAATGGGTGCGTCACACTTCACAGAGAAATACTCCACTACTTTCAACAACACTCATTGTCAAAAGGGAGGAGGGAGTCAAAGAGAGAGAGAGAGAGAAAGAGTAGTTTTAATTTTTGGAGTGTATGGGACTCTGACTCTCATTATATAGTATCATAAGGAAAATATGAAATAATGGTATAAGTGTCACAAATGTAAGTTTTGTTCTGTAAAATCTTATCATGGCTGACTTTTAACTGATATGGTGTCTAGATACTGACTGATTGATTAGTTCACTACAACATTGCCCTTTGTATTGTTAAAGAGTATTTGTATTTTGTAACATTTCTGTTTTTGCATGTGAAAACTTCCATATTGAGAAATCAGTCATATTTTATGCAATTATTTTGTTTTAAGATAAGAGTCCTCTATTTGATTTTCCTGTTACTTTATTGTTTTCAGTCACTTGTATAAACATATTTAGATTTTTACTGTTGCTTGTGTTAGTCTTGGGACATAACAGCATCTGAACACCTTTTTCTTTCCTGGGCACAGCTATGAAGGTACTGGACGTTCCCTCTCCCTGAAACTCCTGCAGCAGCTGCGGGTCCAGGCAGGGCAGACAGGCACTGCTGCAGTGGCATCAACCAACACTGCAGATGCAGCCCTAACCAGTAAGGGAGACAGGACAGCACAACTAATATGATGATGCCCACACTTTTAGTGACTAATTTTCTCACTGTGATATGCAACAATTCAAAACACTTTAAGTTATGTTTAGAATCTTCTTGTATACAAAATAAAGAAGGGGATAAAAAGAATTTACTTTGTAATTCCTAGGCAGTACAATGCTCCAAGGTGGCTGTAGGCCAAGGAAAAGTGTCATAAAGTGGTTACTGTTTCAAGAAAGATGTGCTGGCCTTTGGTTTCATGGTTACCTGAGGAGTGTGAGAACCAGACTGTGTGGGTGACAAGGATTAGCATTGTCTTGCATTTCTGCTGCTGCTGAGTCTCACACCAAGCTGTTTCCAGGACGTTCACTCCAGGAGGTATCACTGGAGGAGAGTGTGCGTTACGCACCCCATGACCCAGTGGAGGCTTGGCTGCACCAGCTCCTCTGCCTTGATGCCACCTCAGTCATACCGCCCTCCACCACCTGTCCCCCACCCCACACCTGCCAGCTCTACTATGTGAACAGGTCAGTTTGGGCACTTTCCTCTTGCTTTATTTTGAAGTATTTAAGCCTTAGCCTCTCAGTATTTGATATATTGATGGAAGAGAAATTACAGAGAAGTAGCAAGAGCAGTGATTCCTTCCACAGAGAGGTACTGTTCAGTGGCCATAGTGAGAGTGAGGCCTTTCTACACCAAATGGTGGCTCTCCTCGTGGCGTCACATTACCGCAACTCCCCTGATGACCTACAAGTGTTGTGTGATGCTCCAGCCCACCACCTCTTTGTACTGCTACCTCCTCTGCCACCCAGTTCATCAGCAACCTTACCCACTGTTCTGGCCGTCATACAGGTGTTTCTTCTTGTTGCCATTCTCATTTTTCCAGATATGTTCATCTTCCCACCAGATAGGCTCAACTGTTGAGTTATAGGAATTTTTTTATTTAGTTCATGATACTGAATCTATATATAGTTAAGTTGTGATGGTTGTTTGAATGCACAACTCTCATGAAAATGTTTTTTGTTCTGCACAAACTTTTCTTCAATTTCAAATTTGATGTACAGTAAACCTCGGGTAAGTAAGTCAGACCCAAATGAACCGGATATTAGAAAAGTCAGACACCTTCAGGTGTTATTATTATTGTTATTCATTTATTTATTTTTTATTTTACAGGGATTTCTTGATTTATGCATGTTTAGAATATGCAATTTTGGAATAACACTAGATAAAAAACCTAGTCATTTTTTTTTTTTTCATATTATATGTATTATTTAGAATAACACTATGTCAAGATGCTTTGCTGGTATGGTAAGTCTGGAGAGTGATGAAATTCCATGAGATATTTGTTTGGGCCACTATACTTGTCATCACAGCTGATCATAGTAGAGGGGTGCCTCACCTCCAAGACAGTTAGTGATTCATGATAAACGTCATCAGGAAGGTCAGCGTATGCTGTCAGGTGGACGCTGTTACTATAGCAATGACAATCCTTTTTTAATTCCTGCTGAAAGGTGCTCAAAAGCATTTAATACAGAATATGTGCTGCAGGAAGAACAGGTGATGTGCTGAGTCGTTTTCTTACTGCCTTATCTTTAACTTCTAAAAGTTTGTTTAGTAGATCAACATATCATTGTGTTGTGCCAGGACCCAAAAGTTATATTTCAATTTCTTAAACACTTACACATCCAGCAGTGTGTTGTTAGGTAGGCGATGACGTTCATGAGCTAGCATCCCACATTCTCAAAGCTCCTTCACTAATATAACAAGCATCTTTATTTACTCATATTTATGTTTCACTAACCTATCATGGTTTGTAAGTAAATTGTTTCATAAAGAGAGGCAGATGGCTTGTAAAGAGAGACACATGGCTTTCTGCTAAGGAAAAAAAAGTGGTAAAATGATTCACTGGCCTTAGGATAGAGTCATTTGTAACTGAGAGAGGACAAGAGGCCACTATGCTCGCCAGTCTCTTCACTCCTCACAAGCCCCTGTGTGCAGCTTCAAACATGACCACCATGTTTTAAAATCTTATATTTGTTGTGATTACAGAGTTATTGATTGAAAAAGACAAGTTAAATGGTAACAGAAGTAGAAAAATTGCATATTTAATGATTTTCATAAACATTTTTAATATAACAAATACTTTTTCTTACATTCTTACATTCTTTCTCTTGGGTGGGTACGATTGATCCATGTTGTGTTATGGGTCAACTTACAAATCTTCCAATAACGTTGGATCCTAGGCATGCACAGAACCGAGTCAGATGCATTTAAGACATCCATTTCTATGTGTCTAGTTAACCATTATTTCAACCTGATAGTACCAGTAGACATTGTTTGCCCTTTGATTTAATAATGTTCTTTTTATTTTTACATTCTAACTTGATTGCACCAGTAGGCATTTTTTGCCCTTTGATTTAGTATTGTTAAGCCACTAGGCTGATATACTGGCTAAAATATTCCTGGTAGCTCTTATATCAACTGTGTCTTTTGAGTTGTCCAAGCCATTAGAGATGCAAAACATCTCTTTTGCAACCACACTGCAGCATTGTTTACACAGCTGACAGGAAGCAAGACACAGTGTCTTCCTCAACTTTTATTCACATAAGATTTATTTTTCACTTTGTGTGCATGTGTGTATTTACCTAGTTGTGTTTTACAGGAAAACAGTTATGATCATGCTGTCCTGTCTCCATATCTATAGTCATCCAGTTTATCCTTAAAGTCATGAATATTTCTTGCTTGAACCACTGTTTCATTCAAATTGTTCCTTATTTCTTTGCTTCTATTTGGAAAATTATATTTCTTAATGTCTCCTACATTCGGTCTTTTTCAATTTCGTACCATGTCGCCTTTTGTTTCTTGAGTCCCACACCAATAAGTCTTCTTCGTCAACTGTGTCCATCCCCTGTATATATCAACTAGATCTCTTTCTCTCCTCTATTGCAATGTTGGAAGTTTTAAGATCTTTAATTTGTCCTCATATGTTAGGTCTCTCAAACTTGGAACCATTTTGGTTGCAGCTCTTTGAATCCTTTCTATCTTGCTTATATCTTTCTTATTATGTGGTGACCATATAAGTGCAACATATTCTGTTTTAGGTAGAATCATGTATTCTAATAGCTTTTTCTTCATCTCTTCCTCTATATAGGTAAACGCCCATTTCATTTTTCTCAGTAACTCACACGTTTCCCCCAGCTATATTGTTTACATGTTTTTTTCCGGTAATAAATTGTCATTTATTGTAATACCCAGATCTTTCTCCTCTTTTGTTTTCTGAATTTCTATCCCACCTATAGTGTAAGATCTTGTTTGTCTTCTTATGCTTTTCTCAAGTTCCATCACTGCAATTTTTTTGTATTAAATTACATTTCCCATTTCTTGCTCCACTCTTATCCAAATCCAATCTTATTCAAATCTTTTTGTAGCATATCACAATCCATGTAGTTTTCCACTCATTTCAGTCATTTCTCTATCTGTTAAGTAGCCTGTCATCCATTTAAAAATATTTCCCTGTATTCCTTCAATGTGTTCTATTTTCCATGAGAGTCTTTTACATGGTACTCTATCAAAAGCCTTTTTGATATCCAAATACACTGTGGCAACCCATCCATCTTTCCCTTATACTTCATCTGTTACTCTTGTATAAAAGCTTATTAAATTTGTTATGCATGATCTTCCTTTTCTAAAACCAAATTGGGAGTTATTTATTATTTCATTTTTATCCAGATATTCAAACCATTTTTCTTTAGTTATATTTTCACAGATTTTTCCCACACACTCGTCAGTGACACTGCTCTATAATTTATGGACTCAGTCTTTTTTTCTCCTTTGTATATCAAAACCATATTTGCTCTTTTCCACTCCCTTGGTATCTTCCCTTCCATCAGAGAGCTGGTGATCACATCCCAGATTGGTTCTACCAGTTTTTCTGTACATTCTTTCAGTGTCCATCCTGACACTCCATCTGGCCCCATTGCCTTTCTTACATCCACCTTTTCCAGTAGTTTATTAATTTTCTTTTTATCCACAACAATGTTTCTTAATCCTTCCTGTGTCACTTGGTTGTTTGGTTCTATGAAATCTCTGTCTTCATTAAATATCAATTTAAAGCATTCATAAGTTCACTCACTTCTGTTGTTTTATATATCCTATTTCCCTTAATTAACTTAGTGATGATCTCTGTGTTTGTCATTTTTCTATTTTATGTACGTATAAAAAGCTTGGGATCCTCTTCACATCTCTTCACTACATTCTTTTCAAAATTTCTCTTCTCCTTTCTTATTCTATTATATTTGTAACATGCCTCTTTATACTGCTTCCTGTTTACTTTGTTTTGTTGCTTCCTTAGTTTTTTCCAAGCTGCATCCTTACATTTTTTAGCTTTTGGATATACAGCATTATACCACGTGTGTTTGCTCTCTTTTACTCTGTATTCGGGAACATATCTCTTTACCCCCTCCTTATAGCGTATTTGATAGCTCATAAGACACACCTTTTTTTTCCAAAAAAAGTCTCAGGAAATGAATCTGCATTCTATGAGGCCAAGGTTCAGTATTGAGGCAGTGTGGTTGGTGGTCAATATATGGCAACAGAGACTCTAAAATCAAACCCAAACCTTCGCACATGTAAACAAAGTGATGATAGGTACTACACCACAAAACAACTTTTCTTTAAAGTTAACAATATATAATAGATCATACATACCAATAATTCATATAGAATGACACCAGTCAGGAAGAATTTGCCATGCACCACATGAACCAAAACAAAACATGCTTGGCAATCTTGATCTTGACACGGGCAAGATTCATTGCATTCTTTACAGTGTGATGCTGTTACTCCTTGAGGTAAGATACACTTTCATACAATTAAAATTGCACCTATCTTTTAACATTCTTACCTTGCATCTCACAACAAGATTGGTACATAGGCTACTAGCAAATATTAAAGGTTCTGAATGGGATCTAATATTGATTTAAATGCATGTAAGAGTCTTCAAATGTCAGGTGAAATCCTTCAATTCATATTCAGAGCTTAAATCTGCTCATTTACCTTTTTTTTTTTTTTTTTTTTTTTTTTTTTTTTTTTTTTTTTCTCAATGCCTGCCAAAACTGGGTGCATCTTATGAGCCCATACACCTTATGAACCATCAGATATGGTACTTGTCTACCAATATTTCATACTTCTCTTGGACTGTCTTGCCTTGCATGGTTTCCTTCCACTCAATACTACCAAAGTAACTTATTAATCCTTCAAAATTTATCTTAGCGTGATTTCTTCTTTTTTGTTTGTGTCCTCCAGTACATTTCAAAATTTCCTGATCCTCTGATTCAATTTCTAGAACCACTTGATCACTTTTTCCCTTTGGGCTATAATATTTGATGGTTGGACAAGTCTCTGTTTTTTTGTGAATGCCAAATCCAGCATACAGTAAGACCCTGCACTTGGCGAATCAATTAGTCTGGCGAAACTACCGCCAAATGCGAATTTCACCAAGCATGAGTTCTTTATACCATATAAATTGCCTAAAAAATGCCTCAGTCAGTCTTTGGTCATTGCTAAATTCCCTCTTTTGACCCCTAAAATACCATCTTTCGAGTTGAAATAAAATCTATTGCCTTCACATATTAGAACATATGTACAAAACAGACCAATAAACAATGAATAAAGCTAATAAGACATGATATAAAGGCTGTAACTCCCGTTTTTCTGCTCGTTTCACTCACCCACTTTCATCCTTGCTGCCACCACCATTGTCCTTAGCCCCACTGGTACCACCTGTTGTGCTGGTAGAGGCCATGTTGGCAGTAAATTGCCAGAATTTGTTCCCATGCTAGTAGAACAGAAGGTAGCACAAACAAAATGGCTGAAAGGGACTCTCACACTGCATTCTGATAGATTTAGAGAGAGGTCTGATGTCACTGGGGAGCTGCATGGTTCGCCGTGCGGCTGCCAGGGGACCGCCAAGTTTGAATTCAAATCGCCAAGCGTGCACTCAGTGGTCCATGGCCACCCTACCACCAAAAGTTAATTTCACCAAGTGCGGGGACTTACTGTAGATACAAGCAACCCCCGCTTAATGAACGGGCTACGTTCCTAAAGAAACTGTTCGTTGTGTGAATTTTCATTAAGCGAATCAATTATAACAAGTTTGACCCCTGACTTGAACTTCCATTAAGAGTAAACAAAGCGAGAGTGCATCATAGTACCTACAGTTAAAGGTTTAGTGAAAGTAAAAGTTATGAAGTTAAGCATTTAAGCAATTTAATTTAAGTCATTATAATGTACACTAATGTATGTATGTAAGTAACTTTATAATGTTGATGATCTTAAATTTATGAAGGGAGGGAGAGTGAAACGGGAAAGACACTATCTGGCAACCTGTAGAATGTAAACAAAGGGTGCATCATTGTACCGCATACAAAATTTATGTACCACATTTCCACAAGGCTTTCCATTTTATTCATTGCAGTCACGAGTTTGGGTGGTTCTTTTAGCTTGCAAGGAAGATACGGTCTCACCAGCCTTCTTAATAGAGTCTTCTGATTTGAAAATAATAGAGAAAGTAGATAGAGTCAAGCCATGGTGGTGAGCAGTGCTATTAGTTTTCTTGCCTCTTCGTGTCTGTGAATAATATCCAGCTTCACTTAGAGAGTAAGAGACTTCCTTTTCTTCTTAGTAACGCTAGGCAACATTGCAGGATTGGTTGCAGGGTGTTTTGGTGGCATGTTGAGCGTGAGATGACGAGCTGGTGCTGGACCCTGTTTTTGTTTTGAACTAGGAGCGGGGATGGGTATGGGAGTGAGTGGTGCACGTTTTGTCCACAAGAGGTGCTGGTGTATTCAAAAGCCTGTTGGCTTGCGTAATACGACGGGGCTTTCAAACTTGGAAAAAATTACCTGGATAAGATTTCGTTAAAGCAAGTTTGGTGTTCGTTATACGAGCAGATGGTAGTAAAAGGAAAGGTTCATTGTAGCGAAATTTTGTTGTGTGAACGTTCGTTAAGCGGGGGTTGCCTGTAGTTCTTCCTCCTCTCTATACCTTGTATAGTCCTTCACCCATTGGTCCAATGTATTTACCATTGCCAGTTGTAACAGTTCTTCCCCTTAACATCCAGCATTAATGTTTGTGTCCATTTCTTCTGAATTTACATGTTTGCAGTTTAGATCTCTCTCAAGTAGCACTCTTCTGTCCTTCCTTAACATATTGTCCAGGCAATTTAGCACTTCCATTTGAATTTCTCTGTGTACATCAAGCCTCCATGTATCAGTCTTTGATGGTATATATGTGACTATGATACTCTTTCCCCTTCCACTGGTCCTAATTGCTATACTTAAAACCTGTACCAGTCCATCTCTGTACTGTACTTCCTCCACATATATATCCTCTTGAGCCATTATCAATACTCCTCCTCCTGTTTTTCTCCTTCTGTCTCTCCTCCAAATATTATATCCCTGTTGTTTTTAAAGTTCACTTGGATGTCTTCACTTAACTTTGTTTGTTATACATACCATGTCTGGTCCTTTTCCAATATATAATCTCTCACTTCCAACCTTACTGATATGTTTGTATACATGACTTAATGCTTTCCTTCCCCTCCCCAACTATATAATTTCCTCAGTAGAATTTTTTCTTCTCGTTCTCTGTCCTTCTCTCGTTTTTTTTTTTTTCTTATCTTCACTTCTCAGTTCTCTCTTTCTCTTTCTACCTGATTCATATCTCTCCCTATTCAAATATTGTTGTATTCTGTCTTATCAGCCAGCTTTCCAGTCCTTGCTAATATTTTCTCTTCCCTCACTTGTGATCTTATTTTAACATAGTGGTTTTTTAGTCCCTTCACTATATTTACTAAGTCTGTATATTTCTCCTTCTTTTTTAAGACTCTGTTCTTCATCTTGGACTGCTGAAATAATTTGCTTAACTATTTCTTTCTCCTCCTTTTTTCTCACGAACTCCACTGGGTTATTTTTCTCTTGTAGTCCATATAACCATACACTTCTTTTTGTCCACCATATCTCTCACTAACAATTCCTTTTCTTTAAATGTGTCCTTCGTTTTCTCTCTTATTTTTTGCTTAAATACTGCAAAATTCACTTTTCTTTCTCTTGCTTTTTTTTTTTCCAGACCATCTTCCATTCTTCCAGATCTGTTTTGCTTATCTCCTTTCCTATCCCCACATTAGTGTATAGCTTTTCTTGAAGGCTTTGTAATGCCACTTCATAGTTCTCACATTTTCCCTTAAGGGTGCTGTTTTCCTGTTTTATTTCACCTAGAGTTTTCTTCATGTATTGTTCATTTTAGCTGTGTTTTCTAGCATATCACATTTTTCCCTCAGTTCCTTGTTGCATCTAACATATGATGCACTGTGGCTATTTATAGTGCCAGACAAGCCTAGTGACCTATGTCCGGGGTGATCAGGCCACCCCATGTGTATTTGTTTGTTTGGAGTTTGTTTCTCCTACCTAGCAACAGGTCAAAACTTCCAACTTATACCAGGTACCTAATCACTGCTGGGTGGACAGGGGCCACACACTTGAATAGAACTCAGGCTTTCTCAATTGTGAGTTGAGCGTGCTATCACTGCACCACTAGATGTGTGTGTGTTTCACTGTTTGATCTGCTGCAGTCTCTGACGAGACAGCCAGATGTTACCCTACAGAACAAGCTCAGAGCTCATTATTTCCAATCTTCGGATAGGCCTGAGACCAGGCACACACCACACACCAGGACAACAAGGTCACAACTCCTCAATTTACATCCCATACCTGCTCACTGCTAGGTGAACAGGGGCTACACGTGAAAGGAGACACACCCAAATACTGTATTTCCACCTGGCCGGAGAATCAAACCCTGGTCCTCTTGCTTGTGAAGCCAGCGCTCTAACCACTGAGCTACCGGGCACGTGTGTGTGTGTGTGTGTGTGTGTGTGTGTGTGTGTGTGTGTGTGTGTGTGTGTGTGTGTGTGTGTGTGTGTGTATTTACCTAGTTGTAGTTTTACAGGGCCTGGGCTTTATGCTCGTGTGGCCCCGTCTCCATATCTACACTTATCCAATCTTACTTTAAAAGTATGCACACTTGTTGCAAACACTACTTTTTCATTCAAACTGTTCCACATGTGTGTGTGTGTGTGTGTGTGTGTGTGTGTTTCACTGTTTGTTTGATCTGCTGCAGTCTCTGACGAGACAGCCAGACGTTACCATACGGAACGAGCTCAGAGCTCATTATTTCCGATCTTCGGATAGGCCTGAGACCAGGCACACACCACACACCGGGACAACAAGGTCACAACTCCTCGATTTACATCCCGTACCTACTCACTGCTAGGTGAACAGAGGCTACACGTGAAAGGAGACACACCCAAATATCTCCACCTGGCTGGGGAATCGATCCCCGGTCCACTGGCTTGTGAAGCCAGCACTCTAACCACTGAGCTACCAGGTGTGTGTGTGTGTGTGTGTGTGTGTGTGTGTGTGTGTGTGTGTGTGTGTGTGTGTGTGTGTGTGCACGCATTTGTATATGTTTGCTTACACCATGTCTGTAATGTAATACCTACTTACGTAATACATTACACAGATAATAGCAACTGTCAGTGGTAATGCATGCAAAATCTGAAAAAAAAAAAAAAAAAATCCCTCAAGTAACTTAGATTGGCCTTCCCCAAAACAGTCTGACTTATACAGGGTTACTGTACTATCATTCATTTCTTATTGTTGATTGATTCTATTAGAATGATTAACTCTTTAGAGACCTGACATCTGTTCTTTGTTTGTATTTGTATTTGTTCTCTTCTGTTCAGCCAGTGAGCTTAATAGCATAGCCTGAAAAGATGTTGTTACAAAGAGACTTGCTAGTATTATAAAGAACCATTTTGAAAGCCATGCACTAAATGAATTATGTAGAAATACTAGTGATGTATCATCCTTTTAGATGTCAAATGTTTCATTTCTATGATAACTTTTAGGTATGTTTGGAAGGAGGAATCCCTGCTTCAGTTTCCAAAGCCACCAAGAGTCGGGGAGAGCGTCCTTCAGGGGACCTGGTGCCCTGGCTGCTATCTGCCCAGTTCCTCCAGCCTGAGCTTACCCAGCTGAAGGGAGTGAGGGTGGTTAGGGTAGCAACGCACCCTGATTATCAGGTATAGTTTTATCAAAACATGATGTGAATTTATTAGAACATAAGTCAGGATCTGAGGAAACCACAAGCTTGGAAATGTATGGTGTACATTGAGCTCATGAACCCAGCAGTCAGGTAGGCAAACAGTCCATATTATTATCTTTTTATATGATTTAATATTCTAGGTGTAGTGGGATGGTCTACAAGATTATCCTTCACTCTTACAGGGCTAAGAGTGTGATTGATGTGTGCATGAAGGTGTGGTGCTTTGTCTAGGCCATCCATATAGGATTCCCAGTCTGGTACACAGATAGATATATATATTCCAACTACTTTGCAAATGATTAGGAATTGATAATAATTTTTATGATCATAATAAAGATGTATTAATTAGAGGTACATTTGCAGTCAGAAGTTGCATAGTATTCGGTACTCATTTCCATTGTACTTTACCTTTTTCCTTGATTTTATGTTCTTTGATCTACTGACAGCCTCCTTGAAAAGTCTGACAGTTGATGAACTCTTGACTGACCAGAAAACTTGGGGTTAGTGAAAAATTCTAAGCACTGAGGAAAGAAGTTTATCATTTTACTTGACTTCTGACCAACTGACCAAAAGTACAGATTTCACAAATTATCTTGTGATTTTATAATTATTACATCTCTAACATCTAAGGCACATTACTTTCTACATTCATGTCAGGGATTCCATCTAGTTTATCAGTGTTATTACAATGCATCTAAAGGCAGGCATGATAACTCAAAGACACTTTCCCTCACAGTCGATGGGCTACGGGTCAAGAGCCATCAGCCTTCTTAGTGACTACTATGGAGGAAAGCACCTTGCTCTGCATGATCCTGCCATTGACCTCCCACAGCCAACACAAGATTCAACCACTGAAAAAGATAGCATTGGTAATATTCTCTCTCTCTCTCTCTCTCTCTCTCTCTCTCTCTCTCTCTCTCTCTCTCTCTCTCTCTCTCTCTCTCTCTCTCTCTCTCTCTCTCTCTCTCTCTCTCTCTCTCTCTCTCTCTCTCTCTCTCTCTCTCTCTCTCTCTCTCTCTCTCTCTCTCTCTCTCTCTCTCTCTCTCTCTCTCTCTCTCTCTCTCTCTCTCTCTCTCTCTCTCTCTCTCTCTCTCTCTCTCTCTCTCTCTCTCTCTCTCTCTCTCTCTCTCTCTCTCTCTCTCTCTCTCTCTCTCTCTCTCTCTCTCTCTCTCTCTCTCTCTCTCTCTCTCTCTCTCTCTCTCTCTCTCTCTCTCTCTCTCTCTCTCTCTCTCTCTCTCTCTCTCTCTCTCTCTCTCTCTCTCTCTCCTCTCTCTCTCTCTCTCTCTCTCTCTCCCTCTCTCTCTCTCTCTCTCTCTCTCTCTCTCTCTCTCTCTCTCTCTCTCTCTCTCTCTCTCTCTCTCTCTCTCTCTCTCTCTCTCTCTCTCTCTCTCTCTCTCTCTCTCTCTCTCTCTCTCTCTCTCCTCCTCTCTCTCTCCCTCTCTCTCTCTCCTCCCTCCCTCCCTCCCTCCTCCTCCCTCCTCCCTCTCTCTCTCTCTCTCTCTCTCTCTCTCTCTCTCTCTCTCTCTCTCTCTCTCTCTCTCTCTCTCTCTCTCTCTCTCTCTCTCTCTCTCTCTCTCTCTCTCTCTCTCTCTCTCGCTCCCTCTCTCTCTCTCTCTCTCTCTCTCTCTCTCCCTCCTCTCTCTCCCCTCTCTCTCTCCTCTCTCTCTCTCTCTCTCTCTCTCTCTCTCTCTCTCTCTCTCTCTCTCTCTCTCTCTCTCTCTCTCTCTCTCTCTCTCTCTCTCTCTCTCTCTCTCTCTCTCTCTCTCTCTCTCTCTCTCTCTCCCCTCTCTCTCTCTCTCTCTCTCTCTCTCTCTCTCCTCTCCTCTCTCTCTCTCTCTCTCTCTCTCTCTCTCTCTCTCTCTCTCTCTCTCTCTCTCTCTCTCTCTCTCTCTCTCTCTCTCTCTCTCTCTCTCTCTCTCTCTCTCATCCAAAATAGCTACTTGCTTAATCACACCTTCATTTTTCACAAATCTTGCTTACATATTATAACTCTTGCTGCCACCACCTCACTGCTGTCATAGCTTGCATGTTATGGTAAAATACATCTTTTCCCACAGTTCCAAGGCAGAGCGGTGAACCCTTGCTCTCAGCTCTGGGAGAACGCCCACCTGAGTCTATAGACTACCTTGGAGTATCCTATGGCGTCACACTGCCTCTGCTCAAATTCTGGTGTAGAGCAGTCTACGTGCCATTGTATATCAGGTTAGGAGAGGCTTCTTTGTGCTTAGGATGGAAAGGGCACCTGTGTTGTCATTACTGTACCTGGGAACTCTGTTTGTGTGATCTTTTTTTATCAGATATGTTTAACATGGAGACTCAATACTCGAACTTAATTTGTTCCAAATGGCTGTTCAAATATGAAAAAGTTTGATTACCTATAGATCAGGTAATTCATTCTAACCTTAGCACTGGTTTCCTCTTAAGGCCTATATCCATTGGTAAGTGGAGGAAAACAAGCTTCAGTTAAGTTAGCAGGGGCCACTCGGCAGTGAGTCTGGTCATCAATCCACAGTCTTGAGAGTTTCTCCATTTCCTCCATTATTGGCTCCCTTTTTTTCTCATCAGCATCTTTAGCATTAATGTAGAAGCTGTCTCACCTTTCTTCACACTTGAGCTGCTTGTTTGATGATGGTGGAGACAGTGGAGTGTGGTAACTGCAGGATTCTGGTGATGAAGTTAGCTCCCTAGCTCCCTCATGGCACTTGAAAATTTCAAACTTTTGCTCTTAAGATAACCTTTTCATTGGCCTTTTGGCCTTCAATTCACCAGGATTAGCTGTTGCAGACTGCTTGGAAGACATCATGCTTGTATCACTTGTAATATCCAACAATGAATGTGAATTTTTAGCAAAAAGAACACTATTGGTTGAACATAACTAAATTTTATCTTGATCTTGATGCTACAGGTGATGCAGAATTTCTTCTGCGTCAGGCCTTTGTATCGGCAACGCCTGTAGGGAAAAAAATCAAACAACAAAGAGGGCAATCACCATCTTTCACACCTCTAGTGAGAAATCTGGCATCTAGCATGCCACATTCTCTCCAGGAACTCTTTTACAGCCTCAATCGTACTTTCATTCGTCTCCCCACAGAGTCCCAGCAGCACCACCATCCATTCCCTTCCTGTCATCTCCACTCTGTCATGCCCCAGCTCCCTCAGCACCACTTGCATCATCTCATACCTCATACTTCACGCACTCCAGTACCACATGCTGCACCGTCTCATCCTCTCCCACATCACACATCTGGCACACTTTGCTGCGGGACTCAGACCATCTATAATTCCTTGCATTCACATCCATGCACTGTGCCCTAGCTCGGAAGAAAAGGTCCCCAGCCAGGCTTCCATCATACCACTTTTCATACATTAGGGCCTCTTTCTCTCTATACCATTCCAAGGTACTCTTTTGCTCAATCCTATTCCTCCAGTCACTCAGTCCCACACCTTTCACTACTCTGTCTATCTCACTCCTCCACTTCCTTACACCCCATTCTCTACCATCTCCATTTCTAACTATCATACTCCAGTCCTTTTCTAAGTGCCTTCCTTCTACCTGCTGAGAAGCCCAACTAGCTATTAGACCACTCTTCATCACCATCCTGACACACTTTTTCCCCCACTTGCTACTCCTGACATTCCACAGAAACACTTTTCTCACTATTCTAGCATCATTCATTCACTCTAACCTAGCCTTATACCGTAGGGTCGCTTTTACATACCTTTCTCTAAAAGTGCTCCAACCCATGTCTCCCATAAGAGCCTATACTGCTGCATATGTAGGTGCATTAAGTGCCATTCTTGCAACTCTATTCTGCCCTATTTCTAACTTTTCTAGTTCACTTTCATTCCATGCAATCACATCCATACCATACATGATGCTCGGAACAGCCACGCTCTTCTAAACTTCTCGCAGCACGTCATATTTACTCGCTCTCATCCTTGCTGCACTTCCTAGCCGACCTACCCACTGACTCACCATGCTTATCTTCTCATTCTTTGTCTTCACGCAGCCAACCGGACTCATCCACATCCCCAGGTACTTGTATTCATCTGTCTGTTGCATCTCGTTCTCACCTAGTCTCCACACTGAGTTCCTCTCATCCTCTGACCCATTCACAACCATTACCTTGCTCTTTTCACTTCTAAACCTCACCCCAAAGTCTCTTCCATACCCATCTACAACATCAGGCAAACTCTGAAGCTCTTCTGCCGTTCTGCCGACTCACTCATAACAACATCATCTATATACAAGAGCACACATATCTTATCATTACCCACATTTACACCTGCATTCATTCTCCTCAATCTAGCAGCCAGTTCCTCTGTATATAAGCTAAAGAGGGTTGGTGATAATATGCAACCCTGCCTAACTCCTCTTTCACTCTTCACCCAGTCTGTCTCTACATCTCCTGATGACTGATTTTGATCTTGATCTTGATGGTACTGGTGGCTCGAGATTACTTTCCAGCTTTCAGACTAAAGGTTACTAAAGATAACTGCATCATTATCTACCTCCAAAGAAAGGAAAATAAAACATTTAGATGAAAGAACCAGTTGTAGTAAATGAAGGAAGAAACAACGATTCAATCCAGCACCGTTACAAAGGCTATGATAGAACCTTGAACCTTGAATTAGCAGCTCTTGTAGAGGACAAACAAAAGACAAACAGAAAACTTACTTATAGTGATAATGAATTTTAATGTGTGGCAACTCCAGCAATGGTTGGGATGTGGTTGCAGTGTGCTTGGTTTGTTTACATTCTGGTGAGCAGTTAGAAATTGAATAAACAAGCCTGGACAATGAAAAATGAGCAAGTGGACATGATTCATAACAATTGGAAAATCGAAATATCAAATAATGAGGCATCAATTAACAAGGGAAATCTGTATCAGAAGATTTGAGTACCAGATATTTTTTCGACTATCAAGTTGAACTTTTACGTTCGAGTATCGAAAAGTTAGACTTTGAAGACATTCGAGTATTGAGTCTTCCCTGTATTTATCTATTATTATCATTATTTTTTGGGTGGCGGACTGGCAAAAAAGAAACAAAATGCAGTAAAAGAAAAAGCCCACTAAAGGTGTTAGCCACTAAATGGTAAAGCCAGAATAATGAGAATTGTATTGAAATTGAAGTAATTCGTCATAAGTAGAGGGAAATGTAGAAACAAACAGAAAATTCTAGGAGTTTGACGTTATAGTCAGAATCACAAAATTAATAGATTAAACAGGTGCTAAAAAAAGATCTGCAGTATACTGGCAAGAGCCATAGAAAATAAAAGCATGAATAGTATGAATATCTGATGAGTCATTGTTTCAAGCCTAATTACTTTTTGACAATATCACCTTCAAGATCCATCAAAATGATACTTGTTTGTTGTATTTTTCTGCAAAAAATGAAAATTTTTGATAATGAAGCTGTTGACTCATTACAGTCAGGTAACCAACAAGGTGACAGGTGAACACAGCTGTGTCATGGTGCATATGTTGTCAAGCCCAGAGGAGACAAGTGACTCCGAGACTGCCCCCTCCTGGCTGCAGTACTCCTCCATTGAGTTTTTACGAAGGTTCCTTTCTCTGCTTGGTGGGCCACTGAGTGATCTGCATCCCATGCTGTCTCTGGCAGTGATTCAGGCCCATGCAAAGACTGTGCCATGGAAAGGTTAGGCCTTATGTTATTCAGTTTGTATGACCATAATTGATGTTATTTTTTTTGTCATTCTACTCCTTTTTGTATCAGTTGTTTCATTACCCTTTGCTCTTCCTTTCCTGACTCACCATGGTGGGAAGAGGCCAAGGACTTCCTTTTCCTGCTCTGCCAAACTTGTGTGATGATGTAAAATGGGCAGCTCACATTTCTGTAAAAGAAAGACATTAGCAGATGATGTAGCATAAACTTTACCTTTAATGAATTGAATATCCACAATATTCCTTCTTACGGCTTCACAAATATTTAACACTAACAGGTTTGAAATGTTTTCAGCAATTGAGTGGGAGGAGCTGAAGTTACTTGTGACTGGACACGACTTGCTGCGCCTGGAAAAGTACTCCAAGAATCTTGCTGACCGTCATCTCATAACAGACATTCTGCCCCATATCGCCTCCCTCTTCTTCTCCCACAGATTTCCAGCACTCCATCTGTCTCAGATTCAGTCTGTAAGTTTGTTTCATACTTGTTTTATTATAAGTGGACATTATTTGTGAAGAACCAGTCTGCTTCTTTGAATGTCATTTGTTAGCCAGTATGGTTACAAAGCCCACTGTTTGGGAGATAGTTGGAAAGTGAGAGCTGGAAACACTAGAAGTTTTCGTAACCTTTCTATTGCTCTGTATTTCATCAGTGCCTGAAAGGATGGTTTCACTTTTTCTTATGTGGAAAAACATTAATGGTTGAAGAGGTTGTATCATGTCATTTAATGCAGTTATCTGAAATAATTCCTTACAGTTTTGTTGCATTTTTCAGATGGAATCATTAGTCTTGGTATTTGTTCACCATTTCTTTCTGAATTGATAGTGCAGAGAAGACACACTTGCTAAATTATCACTGTCAGTTTATAGTACATCTCCAATGTTCTGACTTTTTTGTGAAGTAAATTATCTATTTTATATATAGATATATTTGTATACTTTATATATATATATATATATATATATATATATATATATATATATATATATATATATATATATATATATATATATATATATATATATATATATATATATATATATATATATATATATATATATATATATATATATATATATATATATATATATATATATATATATATATATATATATATATATATATATATATATATATATATATATATATATATATATATATATATATATATATATATATATATATATATATATATATATATATATATATATATATATATATATAGATAGATAGATAGATAGATAGATAGATAGATAGATAGATAAATATAGATATAGAAAATGATTTAGTTTTCCATCTTATATGAGAGTTGTGCTAATATTTAGTATGACAGAACTGACAGATTAATTTGGGTACAGCAGCAAAGAGTATTTCTGTCCTGGCCATCCGTTATGCCACAAGAGATACCAAACAAGATCTTTCTAGTTACATAGAATTCTTTGATCACTCACACATGCACATCTGCTTTTCATGTGCACTTCCAGGCTCTCTTGGTTGGTCTAGGACTCCAGCTGAAGAACTTTGATGAGGTCAGCCAGTTGCTGGACCTGCCGGTGGAGTCAGTGTTGGGGCAGTTCAACAGGGCCATGCGTCGTGTACTGAAGACCATGGCTGCCCTACAGGAGGAAGCACTCACCAAACACCTGCCTAAGACCACCATGAAGTTGGCTGAGTTTGTACCTGTGTCCATATCTCTTGACCAAGACCTGGAGGAAGCAGCTGAGGTGAGTCACACACACACACACACACACACACACACACACACACACACACACACAGCGCTCCGTGGAGAGCGAACGTACCTCCTGCGCAAGAGCGGCATATAACTAACACTCCACACACTAAGCAATGTGCTTGAGTGAGAATAGTTATTGCTATTGAGGGGCGACCAGAGCGAGTGAACGAGTGTACAGAGTGAACGTAGCTTGGTGGCGTGTACATGGGAGTGATCGGAGGTGGGAGAACCTCCACACTCCAAATGACAGAGTGGGAACCCACAAAGGCCAGCCATAGCAGCCGCCAACGCATCCAACCACACACGTAGCTACCAGGCCTGGCCCCCAGTGACCACACACCCACATGTTCCCAGGAAGAGTAAGAAAAAATGGATAGACCGGTAAGGAATAAATTACCAAATTCAAAATATGTTGATGAGGCCCAGGGAGCAAAGCCGAAAGTGGCCAGTCAAAGCATGAGTCCAGCTTCAACAGGGGCAACATTGCAAGGTAGATTGGTGATGTTGGAGAAGAGATTTGAGGAGTTAGTGAAGGAATTAAAAGTTCAGAGGAGTGAGGAGGAGCAGGATAGAGAATTCCGCAAGGCTTTGAAGGAAAGAGTTAAGAGACTGGAGGAAAATGAAAAACGATTGGTGGATGAGAATGCGCACTTGAAAGTGGAGGTTGAAAATACAAGAGACGGTTGGAGGAGAAAATGGATAGAGTAGTAAAGGAGAAAGATGACTTTAAGGAAATGATTAGTGAGCAGAATGAAAGGTTTGAAAGGGAATGGGAACTGAAGAAAACACAATGGACTGAGTCGAGGGAAGCAGAGATGGTTGGATTACAAGAAATAATTAAAGATCAGTTGAAGGAAGACAAAAAAGAAAGGTCCAAGGAACTGGTTAATGTAATGAAGAATAAGGAAACATTGATAAGGAAATAGCAGAAAAGAAGAAGAGTGTGTTAATATTTGGGATGAAAGAACAAAATATAACATATAAGCCTAAGAGAATTAAGGAAGAATTGAAAATGGTAAGAGATCTGTTCAAAAATCTAAATGATGATGAAAAAAAAGACCTACAAGAAGAAGTGGAAGAGATCCATAGACTGGGTCCGTATAAGGAGGGAGTGAGCAGACCGATTAAAGTAGTACTGAAGTCACAACAATCTGGAGGATGTCCTATATAGAACATCAAAGTTAAGAGAGATAGAAGGTTGTAAAGAGGTGTTTGTGAGAAAGAATAGAAATGAGGAAGAGAGGAGAAGATATAAGGAATTGGTGGAAGAGGCGAGAAGGAAAAATGATGAGCGGTCTGAGGAGGAAAGAGAAAGTTTTTGGAGAGTTATAGGAGAGAGAGTCAGAAAGTGGTATGTGGAAAGAAGGAATACGGAGGAACCCCTAGAGGGAGCAGTGGGTGGACCGTAATGTATACTAATATAGATGGGATACTGTCAAGTAGATTGGAATTGCAAGACTATATGATGGTGGAGAAGCCTGATATAGTGTGTTTGACTGAGACAAAATTGCATGAAAAAACAAAGATAAATTTGGATAATAAATATAATATATGGAGAAAGGATAGGAGAGTAAAGGTGGAGGAGGAGTTATGATTATGACGAAGAAAGAAAGAAATGTGGATAAGGTTTGGTATGGGAAGAACAATGCAGAAGTGATAAGCATAAGGATAAAAAGTGATGGAAAAGAATTAATAATCATGGTGACCTATGTACCTCCTAAAACAAATTCTTGGACATTAAGGGAATACGACAATATGATCAAGGATACTTTACAGAGTTTGGAAAGTGTATTATCTGGAAAAAGAAAGGTGATACTAGTAGGAGATTTTAATTGTAAGGAGGTGGATTGGGAAAATCTAGTAAGTGGTGTTGGAGAGGAAGCATGGGGAGAGAGATTTCTTAATCTAATGATGGAAAATATGATGGAACAGAGGGTGAAGGAAAATACTAGATATAGAGATGATGAACCGGCTAGACTGGATTTGGTGTTAACAAGAGAAGTGTACCTATGTGGAGATATACAATACAAGTGTCCTTTGGGAAAGAGTGATCATGTGGTTATGGAAATGCAGATAGCAACAACACAGCGAAGGAAGGACGAGACATACAGGAGTGGTAGATTGAATTATAGAAAGATGGACACAGAAAGTTTGAAAAATTATTTCAGAAAATTAGATTGGGAGATGTTACAAATCAGAGAAGTGCAAAAGAAATATGAGATTTTTATGAAATATTATAAAGGAGTTATGAAATTTGTACCAAAGTATAAACCGAGAGAGGAAGGAAGAAAGGATTGGTTTAATGCAACTTGTGTTAAGGCTAAGGAAAAGAGAGATGTGGCTTGGAAAAGATGGAAGGAAAACTAGAGATAAGGAGAATTACTAGAAAAGGACTGCAGAAATGATATGGATGCAAGAATCCAGGAGGAAAGTAAGAAACATTTTGTCAATAGAAGAAAAACTGGATAGAGTTCTAGCCGAAAATGATTCGTTCAAAAAAGAGATCTATTTGTTAACGCTAGCGAACAAAGAACTATTGAAGGAAAAAGTAGAGATGGAGAAAGAAAACCAACAACTAAGGAAACAATGTGAAGAGATGAAAGCTAAACTCATGGAAATGGAGATAAAAATATCCGAAGGGGACTTGAGGAAAGAGGAATGTCTTAATATAATTGACACCAGGATGAAAGAAGTGAACCATGAACATCAGGAGGTACAAAGGTCGTTTAGGGAGATAGTAAAAAAGCAGGAAGAGGAAAATAAAGGGATTACGCAGAGGGAAATGGTAAAGGCACTAAAGGAAAATGAGTATGTGGTGAGAGATATTGCTGAAAAGAAAAAATGTGTTATCATAATAGGATTGCGGGAGGAAACTAACAGGAACTGGCAGGACAGGAGGGATAAGGAAAATGACAGGATTAAGTCTTTACTGAACAAGATCTCTGTGGAAGAAGAGGACCTATATGCTGAGGTAGAAGAAAGTGTGAGATTGGGAGCTTTTGAGGAAGGCAAGAATAGACCATTAAAATTGAAATTAAAGTCTCAGGTGGCAGCGAAGGCCTTGTTGAGGAGGGCTTGTAATCTTAAGGACTCTGAGGAAACCAAAACAATTTACATAAGAAGAAATATGTCACAAGTTAGGCGAATGAAAATGAAGGAGCCTGTAACTGAAGTGAAGGAGAGGAATGATGAAAGAACAGAGGAGGAAAAGACCAAGTTTTTTTGGAGGATGAGAAATGGGAGGCTAAAGAAATGGTGGATGAAACAGACGGAATAGGCATTACATGGAAGAATGAGACTAGGAATGGAATAAAAGTGACTTACACGAACATAGATGGATTTCTGTCTAAGAGGCTAGAATGTATGGATTACCTAAGAAATAACGAACCGGACATAATGTGTGTAGTGGAAACAAAGCTAAGGCCCGAAATAAAGCTTGACTGGTTTGTTGTATAACACTACAAAGTATGGAGAAATGATAGAAAAAATAAAGGAGGTGGTGGTATAATGGTTCTTACTAAGGAAGATCTGATAGTGAAGGAGGTGAACTATAGTAAGAGAAATGAGGAAGTGGTAAATATGCTTATAACAGATGGCAAGAGGGACATTAATATTATAACAGTATACATACCACCCAGAAACAGTGCTTGGGAATATGAACAGTACCAAATGGTAATGAGAAATACTCTAGACAGAATGAAGCAAGAACTCAGCAGAAAGGATAAAGTGATGATAGTTGGAGACTTTAATTGCAAAGAAATAGTGTGGGAAGACTACGAAGTGGTGAATGGTGGTGAGTGGGCAGAAGAATTGTTAAAGGTAGCAACAAATAACTTGATGACACAGTGGGTGAGATCACCAACAAGGTGCAGGGGACAAGATGTTGCAGCAAGGTTGGATTTGGTATTTACCAGGGGAATCTCTCTAAAAGAGGAAATTGAACATGAATGTCCCTTGGGGAAAAGCGATCATGATGTCCTAAGCTTTGAGCTGAACACGGAATTAAGCACGAATAAGATTGTGGAACGCAGGGAGGAAAAATTTAATTATACTAGGGCAAATTATAACCATATAAGGGAGTTCTTTAATGAAATTGACTGGTCCGTGGTATACCAGGAATGGGATATGCAATTGAAATACGAAAAATTTATGGATTTGTATAACTCTGCTGTGAAAAAGTTTGTGCCATATCACAGAAAGAGGACTTTAAATAATAAACAGTGGTTTAATAGAAATTGTGAAGAAGCAAAAAAGAACAAAGAAAAGGCATGGAAGAAACTTTAACAAAAACAGTGATGTATTATCAAGGGAAGTCTACAAAACAGCAAGGAATAGTTGAAGTAAGGAGAACAGCACAGAAGGAATATGAACAGAGGGTGGTGGAAAACTGTGATAGTGACCCAAAAATATTTTACAAATTCATAAATGAAAAACTAAATAAAAGGGAGGCAATAGAAAAGGTAAAAAACGGGGAAGAAGTATATGAAGATGCTGGAGATATAGCTGAAATTTTGAACGACAACTTTGCAAAGTGTTTACAAAGGAGGAGCATTTTATGGGAGGAAGGCCTACGGAAATAAAGCAAATGCAGGACATCATGGGTTACTAAGGAAGATGTAAGGAAAATTATAAGCAATCTGGATATTAATAAATCAATGGGGCCTGATGGCATATCTGGGAGGTTGCTAAATGAATGTAAGGATCAATTGTTGAACCCCGTATTTGATATAAATGGAAACCTCCATACGAACAGGATTAGTCCCAAAAGAGTGGAAAAGAGCTGACATTGTGCCTATATATAAGAATGGTAGTAGAATGGAACCGCTAAATTATAGACCAGTATCGTTGACTAGTTAGTATATTGTGCAAGGTATGTGAAGAAGTAATTAAAGCTAAGTGGAGTGAGTATCTAGAAAGTGAAAACATTCTGAGTGAAAGACAGTTTGGTTTCAGAAAAGGAAGATTGTGCGTATCCAATTTATTATGTTTTTATTCAAGAGTGACTGACATACTACAACATAGAGAGGGATGGGTGGATGCTATCTACCTGGACTTGAGAAAGGCCTTTGATAAAGTACCACACAATAGACTGATGTGGAAACTAAAGAGGATTGGAGGAGTAAATGATAAACTAGCAAAATGGATGGAAAATTACTTAATGGGAAGAGAAATGAGAACAGTGGTGAGAGGAAGGAAGTCCGAGTGGAAGAAGGTAACCAGTGGAGTTCCACAAGGGTCAGTGCTTGGTCCCATCATGTTTTTGATTTATGTTAATGATATGCCAGTAGGAATTGACAGTTACATGAACATGTTTGCGAACGATACTAAAATTATGAGGAGAGTAAAGAATGTGGAAGATTGTAACAAGTTACAGGAAGATCTTGATAAAATATATGAGTGGAGTAAGGAGTGGCAGATGGAATTTAATATAGACTAGAGCCATGTTATGAAAATGGGAAGAAGTAGATACAGACCAAACTGGGATTACGGGCTGGGTGATGAGAAAATTAAAGAGACCAATGAGGAGAAAGACTTAGGAGTAACCGTGCAAAACACTTTGTCACCGGAGAAACACATTAACAAGATTTTTGGGAAAACAGACAACATGCTTCAAAATATTGGCCTTGCATTCCACTACCTAGATGAAGAAATGATGAAGAAGATATTATGTACCTTAATAAGACCCCAGTTAGAATATGCAGCATGTGTCTGGTCACCGCATATGAAGAAAAATGTGAAGAAGGTGGAAAGGTACAGAGACTGGCAACAAGGATGGTACCAGGACTCAGGGAGTTAGACTATGAGGAAAGACTGAGGAAGCTGGGGCTGACCACATTAGAAGAGAGAACAACAAGGGGAGATATGATAACTACGTATAAATTGGTGAACAAGATTGACATATTGGACAGAGTTGATAAAGGTGACCACAAGTAATCATCTCCAAGGACATGGAAAAAAACTAATAAAAGACATCTGTCTAAATGACGTGAGAAAATACAATTTCCCGCATCGTAGCATTGATAAGTGGAATAAACTGAGCAGTGATGTCGTTGACGCAGTGTGTGTCAATCAGGTGAAAGAGAGATATGACAGGAGTGGCCAAGGAGGCAGGACACAGAGAGCTTAGCTTGGGCCCTGTAATACACAAATAGGTAAACACACGCACACCACACACACACACACACACACACACACACACACACACACACACACACACACACACACACACAGTCCCACAGGGCTCAGTGCTGGCACCAATACTTTTCCTGGTATATATTAATGACATGCCAGAGGGAGTAAACAGTTATATTAATTTGTTTGCGGATGATGCAAAGTTGTGTAGGTGTGTGAAGAGTGAAGAAGATTGTGAAATTTTACAGGCAGACCTGGATAAGATTTGGGAGTGGAGCAAGAGGTGGCAAATGGAATTTAATCTGAGCAAAAGTCATGTGATGGAGATGGGAAAGAGTGGAAGACGGCCAAGAGGGTCATATAAGATGGGTGAAGAAGTAGTGTTGAAAAAGGTGGAAAAGGAAAAGGATTTGGGAGTGATAATACAAGACCATGGGCAGTTTGAGGCTCATATTGATAAGATGTTTGGAGAAACGTATAATTTGATAAAAAATATTGGATTAGCCTTCCATTATATG
>NC_059292.1:23970703-24025703 GCF_017591435.1 Portunus trituberculatus | reverse complement strand
GTTTACCGGCTACCCCTTCGCAGCTTTTCCACTCAGCTGAAGGGACGTGGGTATAATGAAATTATGATAACCGAATCTAACCTAACCCTAATTTTAACCTAACCTAGCTATCATAGCCTAACCTAACGTTATTGGTCAGAAGGGTTCTGAGGAAGATGCATCAGTGATATGTGTCAATTCAACTAGATTATGTTAGCTAGGTTAGGTTAGGTTGAATTTTTTGTTAGGTTAGGTTAAGTTAAAGTTGGGATTAGGTTAGGTTAAGTTAGGTTAAAGTTAGGGTTAGGCTAGTTTTGGCTATCATATTTCCACTCCCACATCCAGTCAGCTAGTGAAAGAGCTGTGAAGTGGGAACCAGGAAACGAGGACGATTGGAGGGACGTCTACATCAGGACAGTGCACTATTTAGTCACCTTGAGACTTCCCTTGAGACTTCTGGTATCTCCAGTAACTTTACTTCTTCAAATTTCCCTCATTTATTTCATCCTGATGGCACCATGCCATCTTGTCTGTTTCTAAAGCTGAACTCTTCTCTCAAACCTATGCTTACAACTCCACCTTGAATGATTCTGGGCTTGTCCCTCCCTCTCCTCCCTCTGACTATTTCATGCCTTCAACCAAAGTTCCATGCCCTTGGAAGGCTTATGGACCTGATGAGGTCCCTCCTATTGTTTTTAAAAACTGTGTTTCCATGTTTACACCTTGCCTGGCCAAACTCTTTCATCTATGTCTTTCAACTTCTCTCTTCCCTTCTTGCTGGAAGGTTGCCTACATTCAGCCTGACTTATAATCTCTCAAACTACTGTCCTATAGCTTTGATCTCTTGCTTGTTGGAAGTTTTTGAATATATCCTCAAAAGTAATATTCTTAAACATCTGTCACTTCATAATCTTCTATCTGATTGCCTGTATAGCATCCATCAAGGTCATTCTTCTGGTGATTTTCTGGCTTTCCTTACTGACCCTTGATCATCCTCTTTTAGAGAGCTCAGTGAAACTTTTGCTGTTGCATTAGACATATCAAAAGCTTTTGATAGAGTCTGGCACAGAGTTTTGATTTCAAAACTGCCCTCTTACAGTTTTTATCCTTCTCTCTACAACTTTATCTCACACTTCCTTTCTGACCGTTCTATTGCAGCTGTGGTAAATGGCTGCTGTTCTCCTAAATCTATTAACAGTGGTGTTCCTCAGGGTTCTGTCCTATCACCAACTCTCTATTATTCATTAATGATCTTAACCAGACTTCTTGCCCTATCCACTCCTACGCTAATAATACCACCCTACATCTTTCCACGTTCTTTTAGAGACAACCAACCTTTAAGGAAATCAACAGATCATGCAGGGATGCCACGGAATGCTTGACTTCTGATCTTTCCAAGATTTCTGATTGGGGCAGGGAAAACTTAACAGTAGTTTTCAGTGCCTCAAAAACTCAATTCCTTCATCTACCAACTCGATACAACCTTCCAGACAACTATCCCCTCTTCTTCAATGACTCTCAACTGTCTTCCTCTTCTACACTGAATATCCTCTGTCTTTTCTTTACTCATAATCTTAACTGGAAACTTCACATATCATCTCTTGCTAAAAACAGCTTCTATGAAGTTAGGCATTCTCTGGTGTCTCTGCCAGTTTTTCTCGGCACTCCAATTGCTAACTCTGTACAAGGGCCTTATCTGCCCCTGTATAGAGTACTCTTTGAATGTTTTGGGGGGATTCCACTCACACAGTTTTATTAGATAGGATGGAATCAAAAGTTTTTTGTCTCATCAACTCTCCTCCTCTGATTGACTGTCTTCAGCCTCTTCCTCACCGCTGAAATGTTGCATCTCTCTCTCTATCTTTTGTAGTTTTTTTTTATGCTAACTGCTCTACTGATCTTGCTAACTAAATGCCTCCCCTTCTCCTGATGCCTCACTGTACAAGGCTTTCATCTTCCTTTCACCCCTATTCTGTCCATCTCTAAAATAAGAGTTAACCATTACTCTGTCATTTATACCTTTCTCTGGTAAACTCTGGAACTCCCTGCCTGCTTCTGTATTTCTGTTTCCCTACAACATGACTTCTTTTAAGAGGGAGATTTGAAGACATTTGTCCCTGAATTTTGGCTAATTCTTTACTATTCTTTAAGGGAACCAGCATTTCAAGTGGGCCTTTTATATATATATATATATATATATATATATATATATATATATATATATATATATATATATATATATATATATATATATGTTGTTGCCCTTAGCTGGTTTCCCTCCTGCATAAAAAAAAAAAAAAGTCACAAACCACTGGGACTGGGCAGCCTGGCTGATTTTGGTGAAAACTCAAAAAAATTATGAAAAAAAGAAAAATACAACAACTGCAAGCTCAATCTTATGGCACATTGTATTAATTTCATATCAATATCTGAACTGTAACAGTGTTTAGATGCCCATTTCCCTCCCGTAGGTATAAAAGATGAATTTGTTATGGTCACAGGAGAGCTAATACATGTCGTATAATACTGTACTAAATAAATTTATTATAATCTAAATACAATAGAGACTTGATACTCAAACTTAATTTGTTTCAAATGGCTGTTCTAGTATAAAAAATTTTCGAGTATCGATACCTATAAATCAGGTAATTTGTTCTAATTTCATCAATGCCTTGAGTATATAGATGTAATTTTTGTATATAATTTTGATTTGTACAAACTGCAAATGAAGACTGTTGATGGATAAAGTAGAAGAGGAGGGGAGAAGGGTGGGGATGAGGGAGGTCGTAGTAGGACAAGTCACCATGCATGAAAACGTCTGGTACTATCTAGTGTGATTCCTGTGAACCCACTAGTGGAGGGCTGTGGTTCACTGAACTCTAGCACTCTCACTAGATTCCTTATTTCACCTCTAATAAACCTCTTTGGTGTCATTGTAAGTTTCTAAATGAAAAACTATTGCACAGAACAAAGAAGAATGTTGCTTTTCTCAAGACTGCAGCAGGACTAAGGATGCGCACCAGTATCCGGTATATCGGAATACCAGTATTTGGCTTTAGTATTACATACTTGTAATACCGGTATCAGAATGGGACAATGGCGGCAGTGGGGAGAGAGAGGCCAGAGCTTTTTGTTTACAACCATTTGTGCTGTTGTTTGATTGCCAGATATTTTCACCACTAATAAACCTTTGGTATTAGTGTAAGTTTGTAAATGAAAAACTACAGACAGAACACAGGAGATTGTTATTCTGAGGCCAGGGAGCTTTTGTTTACAACCACCTGTGTGGACGTTCGACTATCAGGTATTTTCTCGAGTATTAAATCAAACTTTTGCGTTCAAGTATCGAAAAGTTTGATTATTAAGACATTTGAGTATTGAGTCTCAATTGTATGTCATCATCAGTGGGGCCTTGTGTGAGGCTAGAAAGTGAGGTAGGGGTGATATATAAGACAAAGGTCCGGAACACATGAGCATCCTTTGTGGCGTCATGTCGTAGTGGGGTTTACCGACTGTAGCGCTACGACTGACTGCCCATAGCTCAACCACAGTCGCTTGTGTGTGTGGGTCCTCGACACAGTTGTGTCAAGCTGTGGCGGGGATAAGTGACAGCTCGTCACAGTTGCAGGTCACAGACGCTCATGTGCGCGGGACAGCTTCTAAACAATGGAAACTCATGGAGAGCTACATCCCTGCCATGAAGTCACACGTGTGTTCCTGGCTAAAGGCCTCAGGCTGCCTCAGTGGCCAGTCACTGCAGGTCCAGCTGTCAGAAAGAGTGGGTTTGTGCAGCATCTCTCCGCCTTCCTCATTGTGTGGATTCATAATTTTCCAAGATGGCAAAATGAAAGGAGTTAATAGAACATTTAGGACAAATATTATAGAAGGCGGCACTACCATAGTATAGACATTCCGTCACTTACCTCTCAACTAGTGTGGTTAGGAGTTGCTAGCAGTTGCCAGATCTCAGCCAAATGCACACTATTACCAATATAGCAAAAAAAAACTCATCCCAACCTCCCCGTTTGAGTTGTAAAGAAAATATTAAAAGGAAGGAGAGAGAGAGAGAGAGAGAGAGAGAGAGAGAGAGAGAGAGAGAGAGAAATTGTTTCATTAATATTATTTGAATTGTAAAGAAACTATTAAGCTAAAACAGCTTCTTTGAAGTTAGACGTTCTGCGGCATCTCTGCCAGTTTTTCTTGCCCCTCGAATTGCTAACTCTATCTATCCTTGTATGGAGTACTCTTTGCATGTGTGAGGGAGGGGGATTCTACTCAGTTTTACTAGATAGGGTGGAATCAAAAACTTTTCATCTCATTAACTCCCCTCCTCTGACTGACTGTCTTCAACCTCTTTCTCACCACTGAACTGTTGCATCTCTTTCTATCTTTTATCGCTTTTTCATGCTAACTGCACTATTGATCTTACACATTAAGAGGCTTGCCCATTTGCCTCGCTGCTTTCCGAGACTCGAACCCGGCCCTCTCGATTGTGAGTCGAGCGTGCTAACCACTACACTACGTGGTGTGTGTGTGTGTGTGTGTGTGTGTGTGTGTAATTCACTGTTTGATCTGCTGCAGTCTCTGACAAGACTGCCAGACATTACCCTACGGAACGAGCTCAGAGCTCATTGTTTCCAATCTTTGGAAACAATGAGTGTGTGCCTGAGACCAGGCACACACCACACACCAGGACAACAAGGTCACAACTCCTCGATTTACATCCCGTACCTACTCACTGCTAGGTGAACAGGGGCTACACGTGAAAGGAGACACACCCAAATATCTCCACCCGGCCGGGGAATCGAACCCCGGTCATCTGGCTTGTGAAGCCAGCGCTCTAACCACTGAGCTACCAGGCCGTGTGTAATTCACTGTTTGATCTGCTGCAGTCTCTGACGAGACAGCCAGACGTTACCCTACGGAACGAGCTCAGAGCTCATTATTTCCGATCTTAGGATAGGCCTGAGACCAGGCACACACCACACACCGGGACAACGAGGTCACAACTCCTCGATTTACATTCCGTACCTACTCACTGCTAGGTGAACAGGGGCTACACGTGAAAGGAGACACACCCAAATATCTCCACCCGGCCGGGGAATCGAACCCCAGTCCTCTGGCTTGTGAAGCCAGCGCTCTAACCACTGAGCTACCGGGCCGTGTGTGTGTGTGTGTGTGTGTGTAAATTTAGTAGATGATTAGTGAAACAACAAAGAAATTCATCACTTTATTGTACTCAATATTGTGTCAAAAGCTATTATAGAATGTAATGATTTTGAAGAGATTCCAAGCAGTTACCAACTTTTTGCCGACCTTTTACTCTTTCATAACAAAAAGAAAGTGATGCTCATACAAAAAGAAAAAAATCCAATAAGGAACAGAATAAATATATCAGTATTTATATGAAAACTTATAATTTTATACATTGAAGAACTGAATAATGAATAATTATGTTCAATAACAATATGCACTATACAAACACACAATGGTTATAGGTGAGCTTGTGCAAAATTAGTCATATAAAAGACATGTATTCTGTTAGTACTACACATATATTTTATCAAATAATTATTATGTTTCTGATAGAATCTATAATGATCTAATGCTGGCTCCCATATTGTACAATCATGCTAACTTTGTGTGGATACAAAACTATGCAAAGTTGTAATTTGAGAATACCATCACAATTACAGTCATTCACACTTCATGTAACCAGAACTCTAAACTTATTTCCATTTTGCTTAGAAATTTAATTCTAAGCTCTAACATACTTGTGTAACAAAAATTTTAAGGCTCGTATTCTTAAACGTTTTCTTCTCTCATAAAGAGTATTTTCATAGGGTACAGAGATGAAGAATTGCATTCTTATTGGTGTTTTCTTCATTGATTATAAAGAATTCTTGCTAAACCATCACTGCAATTATACAAAACCTTTACAATCAACGTCAGTGCTGGGAGAGCTTTTTTAGAATAGGTAATCGAGAGGAGACAAGAAAACTTTTAAACATACAACCATAAGCTTATTTCCATTTTGCTTAGAAATTTCATGCCAAGCTCTAATATTGACTTGTGTTGGTACACATGGTACCTATCTAGTAATGCAAAAGACAAAGGTTATGTAGAATTGAATGTATCATTATGTGGGATGTGGGCATGGGAACTTGGCTATCAATGTGAAGTGCTTGGGGGTTGATGGTATTATAAGAACATCAGCCTGAAAATATTTATGAATGTGACCTTGTATACATATGCTGAGTAAAGTAAGCTATTGCTCTTCATTACATGACAACAAGGCTTGTGTTGTTTCCTTCATCAACTGGAATTGTTGGTAACATTGTACTGTAAAATGAATTAACATTTACTGATATCCTATATCATCATATGAATTACATATAGACAGAGTGGCTTCTGGTACTGTACTTTATTAATATTTTCTCCTATATTTTTTTTTTCTCACTACATAACATGAAGAATAGTTTGGCTGTTCTAGTCTGTCAGAAAGGAGATAATAATACAATGGCTGGATGTCCAGCTTGAGTCAGAGGCAATATATTCTACAAATATTACCATCATATGGAACCTCAGTAATCCTACAATATATTAAGAATTTGGCACATGATACAAACATATATCTTTGTAATAATACATGTACAGTAGTGTTGAGGATACAGCTGACTACAAGGTGTTGTCCACTTCATTCAAAATGGTAATGTCTGACCAAATCTTCAGGACAGCTCTTTCTGACTTGTCCCTGTCACCTCCAGAGTCCTCAAATGCAGCATATTGACATCAGATTATGGTGTTGAGTCTTCGCTTACAACCTGCTTTAGCCTACATCAGAATGAGGGTTCTTAGCTGATAACAGAATAAAGTTCATATGTAGTAGGTTGTCTCTGCGGTTGTGAGTATGTATTTTGAGGTTATTTCAAAGAAAGTGATACAAATGAGCAGCATTAAGAACACCATCTTGAGAGAGAGAGAGAGAGAGAGAGAGAGAGAGAGAGAGAGAGAGAGATTTATGCACATATGTATAATACCTAATTAGTAAAATGTTTTTACTAAAATCTAGGGATATATTTTTATTGGTAGAATCAAGATGATAAAAGTTAGTTAACTTTCTCTTAGATATCTTATTTGTGTTGCAGTGTATGACTTTCAGATAACCTCTAAAATGACATCAGTGGCAAAAAAAGCACCTGGTAAAATGTAGCAGCATGTGTCTGGATCTGCAGTGCTGCCATGATGTCTTCACTTGTGAAATGAAAGAAAGACACCCTAGATAGGTAACTTGGCTTCAAAAGACTAACAGTTTCACTTATCATTACAAAAAAGAATACTTAGGTGATGTAACAAAAAATTACACCAATGCTTTATTTTTGTCTTGATGGCTCACAAAATGATGTAGGTTGTTGCACATAATGGACAAGAGCTGCCTGTACTACAGCATTAAATGTAGCATTCATTCATTTTGACTTCAGCATCTTATAGTACTGTGTACTGTGATGACAAGTGTATCAATGCTTTGGTATAAAGGCATTTGTGTCATTACATGTGCATATATGAATTTATACATTCCCTGTCTCTCTAAAAGAAACTAAAATAAAAATGAAAAACAAACAAGCAAATAATACTGTGAGATCTCATATCAGACTGATTGCATAATGTGAAGAAAACTTTTCAGTCACTAAAAACATCAACATTCTGAAACCAAACTCTCCTTAAATCTAGAGTATCCCTGCAGCCAATTACCCTAACTTAGTTATATCCTTGTCACTTAGTATCTCAGTAGAAAGTGTTTATTAGTTAAATTTGCATTTGTATAGATAACATACTCAACCATGCAACAGTTTCTATATCTTGCATGTCAGAATCCACATGTTAGGTATTGGTAATATGGAGTTTGCAGTAGTCTATGAAATGAATACATAAGTATTTAGTTGAAGTGTCAGAACATGCTTTCTACTTCTGTGTCCTCTGTTTTCTGTCTGACAAACAAGGTGTGATCAACATAGGGGACTGTACTGTTAGAGGAAGAAAGTGTTGCTGTGTTATGTTAGGATTGCTGTTCCCTGTGGACCTAATGCTGAGGGCATAACATATTTCCTTTTCCACAAAATTTCACCTAAAAATTCATTGAGTGATTGTTATGCAGCTTTTCTTTACTGTTGCAAAAATTATGATTTCAGTGGTGTTTGTCTTGATAAGTTACATAGGAGATAGATAAACAATTAAGTTGAGTAACTGCCAGACTTAATCCCCCTGATGTTGATCATCTAATCTAACCTAACCAATCATTGCCAGAGGTACAGGTAGAGGGAGTGGTGGTCCATATGTGATCAAGTTGCCATTTGGCTGTAAATGAATTGCTGGTCTGTAACACGAATAGTTACATGACCTTGTCTATTGTGGAAAAATCACTTTCCACTAATTCTTACAATTTCAGTTCCTTATAAGAATTTATAATAATGAAACTAAATTAAACTAAGGAGTAAGTCCAAAATTGCAGGAATCACCAAATTTATGTTCAATTAAAGCACCTTTATAGATAGTTTCATAAGGATTCTGTTGGTTACTGTAATTTTTAATGAGACTGAAGCAAGGCATAATACATGTTTGCTCTTTGTATCAGTTGCATTGCCAAAAATATTTATTAACAAACTTAATGTTATTTTTTTTTTATTTTTACTCATAGTGAACTTTAAAATACAGATAGTGGTGAAATATGAATATCACAGTCTCTTGGAACATTTAATCAAAACACTGTCTGTTATAGCAACCAAAGTGCTTTGTAAAATCCTATCTGTAATTATGTTTTGTATATTATGCATTACATACCTTCATTATTACATAATTTTATGTTGTTTCAAAGCTGTAACTGATTGGATGCATACCGTTCCATGAATAGGCTGGAAAATAGAGACTAAACTGATTATGCAAGTGAGACCAAAACTTGGAAAGCATAGGAAAGATGTGTGGTAGTGAAAATGAGTTGTTTGTGATGTGGAGTGGACCATGGGAATAACATAAATAGATATGTTAGATTGGTATGTCCATTGAGGAATAAGAAAAGAGTTCTAAAGTGGTAGAGAATGTGAAACATTCTCCACCAGTTACCTAAAGAGAATAGATGTTAATTAATCTTTTTATACCCACCATGTTGTTGGCAGAAAGGAATCACTCTACATATGACAACTACCTAGCCCACTAGGCCTACATCCTACATTTGGTGGGAAAGGTCTTCATTGCTCCCTAAGTAGGTAACATAAAACCACCAGCTGCTGACTGCTTAAGTAGCAGTTATTTGACTTGACTTTGGAGTTTGAAAAACTTTAATTTGGGCAACCACCATTTGGTACTGGTACCTCTTGCCATGACATGACTGGGATTAAATCTTGATGATGTGTGGCTAAGGATGGTGCCATCACATGTAGTATCATTTGTGGTCTTAATATATGGCAGCATGTTTCTTGATATGAAAATTTGCTAGTCTTTTTTTCCTGGCCTAGAAGATATTTAAAATGGTAGAAACAGAGTGGTTGAATAGTCACTAGCAGGTGCACTCATATCGTCAGTTTTGTGGACACAGGATCAGAATGGTTTCCTAACATGGATGGTGTTTTGCATAGAACATTTCCCTCCTGGTAGTGAGATGTGCATATAAAACATGAATTTACATACATTCTGTATGTGTGTATAACATCTGCAGTAGTAGTATACAGTGTTACTGTTGTGACAGCACAGAACTTGCATTCTAATTGTTGATATTTTTTGTAATAAACATAATAGCTTTTATTGATATTGGCATGAAATGTATAGGGATAAACATTCTCTCTCTGATTACAGTTATGCATACAGTAAGCCCCTGCACTTGGCAAATCTCAGCTTGGCGAAATTCACTTTTGGCGGTAGGGTGGTCACGGACCATTGAGTGCACACTTGGCGATTTGAATTCAAACTTCGTGGTCCCCTGGCGGCCGCATGGCAAACCATGTGGCTCCCCTGTGACGTCAAACCTCTCTCTAAATCTATCAGAGTGAGAGTCTCCTTCAGCCATTTTGTTTGTGCTACCCTCTGTTCTGCTAGCATGGGAACAAATTCTGGTGATTTACCGCCAACATGGCCTCTATCAGCGCAACAGGTGGTACCAGTGGGGCGTATGGACAATGGTGGTGGCGGCAAGGACAAAAGTGGGCAGGAAGACGGGTGGAAAAATGGGAGTACAGACGAGGAAAGCATCACAAATGCTTGTTTATTGGTCTGTTTTGTACATGTGTTCTAATACATGAAGGCAAAAGATTTTATTTCAGCTCAAAAGATGGTATTTTAGGGGTCAAAAGAGGGACTTTGGCAAACCAATGACTGGTTGAGGCATTTTTTAGGCAATTTATATGGTATAAAGAACTCGTGTTTGGCGAAATTCACATTTGGCGGTAGTTTCACCAGACTAATTAATTCGCCAAGTGCGGGGGCTTACTGTATAAGCAATTAAATAGTTGCACTTTGTGTTGTAAGTCTTTTTATGTGTGGTAGTGATGACAGTGAGTGAGATGCATACTGTTTTGTCCTGTCCTGGTATCTAGCATGGATGGTGTTAAACAAGATGAGGCCTTACAGCACGGTGGCACATTGCTCTGCCACCACATTGTAAATAATGAAGAGCTGTTTGTGTGGTTTGTTTGATGCATTGCTGTGTGATTTTTTGCAGCCTACATTGTGTGAGTGGAGCTGTGTGGCAAGCAGGGACCAGGAGCAAGGTACACAGGTGGTAAGACATTAATGCTTGCTGGCAGCAGTGCAGAACTGTTCCTTAGGTGAGCTAGATACCAATTATATTGTTTTATAAACATTTCTATTCTTTTTAATGTAAAGATATCTTTTTATTCTGTTTTTTTCTTCTTTTATTAACTGTTTCAGGCATTATGCACTGTAGTCTACACATCTGCAAACTGATAGTATCACTGCTAAATAGTTTTGGATTTCAGAAGCACCATGATGAAATGAGCATTAGCAGGAAATCAGTGGCATAGTCACTGACTATAGCCAGTGTCATCTGCTTAGTTAGTGAAGGAGAAGAAGTGTGGGATGAGATAGTGATATGCAATAGTGCTTTAACCAGATTTTATATTTATTTAATTATCTATATAAGGATACGTAAACAATTATTTTGCATATGAGGAATGGTTACCAATGTACTTGCATGTATATACATGTGAAAGCCTTGCAGTATCAAGGCCCTTTTTCAGTCTTATCAAACTGGAAAAAATACTGACACAGGGATGGATGAATAAGTTAAGAACAACTAAAAGACCTGCTTGCATTACCTTGTCACAGAATGTTGAGTGATATAAGCTGATGAATTTTGGCAGAAAGACCTGCCCCTGGTTCAGGTTCATTGCAAGAGTATGGAGATTTGGCAGGAATTCATTTCATGTGAATGATTGAAAAATGGTCATATGAAGGGCATGAATAAGCTCAAAAGCAAGATAGAGGAAACCAAATCTAAAAGCTCTTCACTGGTTAGTTAAAAGTTTTGATAGGTTTTGGAAGAAAGTTTTTCTGTTGCTGTTAGATGCAGGTTGATAAACATTTGGCAGTAATATGCCCTAAACTACATGTGTTGGGAACAGTTGTGCAAATATCTGACGTGGGAAGAGGATGTGAAGGCTTATGAGAACAACAAAGCCCATCTCTATATAGGTTAATAAAATTTTAACACCATTGGTGATTAGTGTGCTCAGTTCACAGCCAATAGAACATAGGTTGAAAGCTTCACCTCTACCAATCTATAACTTGTTAGTGCATTAAAAAAAAAATAATACATACAGAATATTTCAAACTTAAACACACTGACTCGTCATGTGAACAAAAAACGTGCATGCCACTGTTCTACCCAATTAACATACCAAGAGCCAGAATTATTAGTGATACCTTTTGTTCTTTGACTGTAAATATGAATTACTAGTACTGTGGCTGAGATTTAATTGTTTGCTTCTTAACACTTTCTTGGTATTATTCCCCTAGCCTTTCAGAAGTAACCTCTAGAGCAGGGATAGGCAAACAATTTTATAGGCGCACATAATATTTAAAACAGATAAAATGAAAGGCTTTTGAAGAAAAAGCTACTCTTCCACACAAATGCACACCTGTGGGAGAAAAGCAAGATGTTCACAATATTATTTGGCGTTGCTTTGGTAACTTTCTTTCAAATTTACTAACATTTGGAAGGCAGCATGAATTCCTTTGGTGAACCATAGTTTGCCCACTCCTGCTCTAGAGGATTAGAACAAAAAGAACCCAACATTTGAACAAGTGTTACATTTCATTATTAATCTCATTGCATTTTCTTTGGTGCTGTTAATTATCAATTAAAAATCTGTCATAAAAAATTAATACAGTGGAGACTCAATATCAAATGTCTTAATAGTCAGACTTTTCAATACTCAAACGCAAAAATTTGATTTATTACTCGAAAAACACCTGATAGTTTAACGTCAACACACATGGTTGTAAACAAAGGGTCCCTGGCCTCTCCCTCCCCACTCTGCCAGTTGTGCTGCTGTGGTCTTCAGAATAAAATTCTAGTGCGTTCTGTCTGTAGTTCTTCATTTATAAACTTCTATCAACACCAAAGGCTTACTAGTGGTGAAAATATCTAGTAACTGAATGGCCGCACACACAGTTGTAAACAAAGCTCTGGCCTCTCATTCTCTGCCGCCGCCATTGTCCCGTTCTGATACCATATTACTGATGTGCCAGTATTCTGGTATACTGAATACCAGTGCACATCCCTAGTCCTGCTGCAGTCTTGAGAAAAACCACATTCTTCTGGTAGTTTTTCTTTTAATAACTTAGTGACACCAAAAAGACTTATTGGTGGTGAAAATAAGGAATCTTGTGAAAGTACAAGTGTTATTGAGCCATATCCCTCCACTAGTGGCTTCACAGGAATCACACCAGATGTTTTCATGGATGGTGACTTGTCTTCTGATGACTTCCCTCCTCCTCCCCTCCTCTTCTACGTTATCCATCACCAGCCTTCACTTACAGTATGTACAAATCAAAATAAAAAAAAACAATAATAAAATACTTTGAAATTTTTATAAACTTGGGTTTGCTAAGTTTAGTACAAATCAATAGTCAAACTTTTTTGATACTCAAACATCCATTTGGAACTAATTAAGTTCGACTATTGAGTCTCCGCTGTACTTTGCTGATTTAATTCTTTCCTTGTTTTCTTTGATAAAAGTTAATGGGAAGAGTATGAAAGTGATTTAATTCTTTTCTTGTCTTCTTTAAACTGTTTGAAGTTAATGAGAAGAGTATGAAAAATATTTCCTAAAGTAAAATATGAAAGGACATCCCATTTGCAAATGTGTGTTTGAGCAATAATAGCCCTGTATTACTATTTAATATTTAACCCCTTCAGTACCAGGACGTGCTTTCATATTCATTCTGGCTACTATTTGGGGATTTTATACAGCTTCAGAAACTTATATGGGAATTGAAATTGTGAAAACTGTGGCCATTAATCCTCTGAGCTGCATAGATCCTTCCTAATGCAAATAAAATTGTCTAATCTTACCAAAAACTTGTGGTAAAAATGCATCCCGGTACTGAAGGGGTTACAAAATGAGCAGCACAAACAGATTCACTGGTATTGGCATGTGGCATTCCAAATTCTACCACTGTGTAGTGCTGGTGACAGAGGCAGTTCACCTTTCAATCAGCCCCATTTAGGCAATGTCTGCACTTCCTGTTAAATAGTGACCAAGAGGGACAGGGGTAGACCTTTGTTCCCATCTTATGGGATTTTGTACCTTCTACAAAAAAATTAAATAAATAAAATAAATAAATAAATAAAATAATAAAATAAATAAAAACAATACAAAAAAATAATAAAATGCTAAATAAATTAATAAGATTAGATCAATAAGTATACAACTGAATCATACAATACAGTTTGAAATGTATCTAAAGTTTAATAAAAATGTAACAAATCTTTAATATCATCAGTTAACAATAAATTAAGATTAAAAGAACACACCTGTGAAATAAAAACTATTTGGGTACTTTTATTAACATTATAACTGAAATTCATGTCTCATGGTTAATATAATTTTACATACTAATTCTAAAATCATAAAACTGTTGGGAAAATTTTGTGCCATATTCATAATCAGAAATACTCAAGGCCTATAAATTAAATTGAATCACATTCAATATGCAACCATTTTGTTTTAAAATAAAGATGAAAACAATGAAGTGGTTAAGTAAGTTTTTAAACTCAAGGTATGTCTCTGCATTATTTCAAGTTTAGAATTACATAAAGAATATATATAACAGATTGCAAATTATCACAAATCAATAGCTTGGAAGAAAACCAGTAACAGAACAAGATTCTGTAATTTGTGTAGAGGCTATAATCTCCAGTGTGTGTCAGTGTGTGTGTGTGTGTGTGTGTGTGTGTGTGTGTGTGTGTGTGTGTGTGTGTGTGTGTGTGTGTGTGTGTGTGTGTGTGTGTGTGTACAGTTATAAATAAATGAGAATCTAGCTTGCTGTTATGGTACAAGTTTAAGATCTTGGTCCATTCCTTTTCATCCTGGAGTACAGAAAGCACTGAGTAAAGAACAAGACAGGATGAAGAAGGAAAACTTAACTGCAAATTTCCTTAGAAATCACATATGATGGTGTGAGTAAAATGATGGATGAATAATTGAACAAGTGATAACTGATGCAATGCGAAATCTGATATGTGATGAAACTAACCAAGCCTACAACCTGAACCCAAAGAATGCTGCACCTTGCCACCAACACTGCTAACCAAAAAATATTGGCTCGTTATTCACTTCCACCGGTAAAAACACAAGGGGGACACCCACTGTGCCCAGGAACATCCTACTGACTGACTGGTGTTAGCTCCAGCTGGGGTTGTAACCTTTCCAGTTATTGCCTGGTGAGAGGAATATTCTCAGGCCCCTATAGAAGAATGTTATTGTCCCTTTGTAGCCTGTTCTTGGAACCCCAGCCTGGAGGAAACAAAGTGGAAATTGAATGTAAGGAACTGTTTTGAGAAAAATATTAACAGGCAACAAATGACCAACATAGTCAAAAGAATTAGTAGATTAACTGGTGAATTACACAAGACCAGGAGCATAATTATGTTTTAGGAACTAGTAAAAAGAGGAAAAGCACTATGCATTTAGATTTTGTATCATATCACAATTAGCCTTATGGTCAACTGAATAGCAATCAATGCATATCACCCTAACTTGTTACAAGACTCCAGCTTACCTTGAAGTCATCCATAAGACCTAAAGACTTGGCCAGCTTCTTGAAGTTGTCTTTGGTGTGATAGATGAGACGGTATAAGCCACCCTTTGCCAAGCGATCACCCTTCACATCATTGATGGTGACCACCTGGCTGGCCTGCACCTGCTTCTCAAACACTGGGTCATACTGATCCTGCAGGTTTGGGAGAAATTGCATTAAGGCTAGTCTTTTCACAAGGTGCATGATTTTTTTTTTATAACATTTAAGAAAATGAAAAAATTTTCAGTTGCAGGAAAAATGTCATACCTTTATTAAGTAGGTCAGGTTCGTTTTTGTGAATGAGGTATAAGCATCATTCAGGTAAATTTGTTTTAAATGCTTTTCATAGAACAAGCCACTGGAAAGTAAGAATTACCATTAACATTTAAGTATAAAATAACTAAAAAAAAAAGTGATATAGGTCTAAAGACAAAGTCACAATGTTTTTTGTTTATTTCAGAAAAAAAATATATATATATATTATATATATTATATATATATATATATATATATATATATATATATATATATATATATATATATATATATACCGAGGCCCTTACTTGCTGACACCCTTTTTTCCAAACGTGCGTGTCCTGGAGATCTCCGGCCTGATACACGCTCGATCAGAACGCTGCTCAGGAGCGCGCACCCAGTCATCCCAGTAAGAGCGTGGCCACTTTGGGCCCAGCTCCTCCCATAGCTCCTTGCTCAGCATCCACCCCAGCCCAGGGAAGAAGTCTGTCCGGTACAGCAAGCCAGTGCCATTCTTCACATCCACAAGATCTGCTTTCCCTGTGTGTGTTATAACTTAATTATCAGTCTGTTCTCGTTTTTTAAACAGAGAGAGAGATGGGAGAGAGAGAGAGAGAGAGAGAGAGAGAGAGAGAGAGAGAGAGAGAGAGAGAGAGAGAGAGAGAGAGAGAGAGAGAGAGAGAGAGAGAGAGAGAGAGAGAGAGAGAATCTCCTGGAAGTGCAGGGTCTGACAGATCATGTCACCTTCCCCACACATGAACGAGGAGGGACATTAGACCCTGTCATCTCAGACTACCAGGAAGACAAGCTTCAGTGTCATCAGCTGGGGCTCGTGGGCAGCTCTGACCATCACGCTGTACTGACACAGCTGGAAGTGGGCGTGGCTCAGGACGAGGCCACCACCCGCACCATCTGGCTGTGGAACAAAGCAGACTGGGCTTCCCTGCGCCGCGACCTGACCCACACCCCATGGGCCACTCTGCTACAGGGAGGAGCAGAGAGTGAAGCACTTGCACTCACCTCTCACCTTCTCGCCCTCCAGAGACGCCACGTCCCACACAGGGAATACACCACCAGATCGACGGATCAGCCATGGTTTGGCTACCGTTGCCGTGTTGCTGCCGAGGCAAAGTATGCTGCCTGGCTCCGCTACAAGAGGAACCCGACTCGGCGCAACAAGGACCTGCACAGGGCTGCATGCAGGAGGATGGTGGTAACCAGCAAGTGGGCCTTAAAAAAGTGGGAGGAAAGCCTGCGCCGGAAACTGTGTGGCACTGGCGTAGGAAACAAAACTTGGTGGTCTCTTGTTAAGGACAAACAAGGAACTGGCCACCAAGAATCCATCCCTCCCTCAGCAAGCAGGACGGTACTGTCGCCACCAGCAGTAAGGAGAGGGCACAGTTGCTGGCTTCCTTGTTTGCTGGAAAAATGAAGGTCGGGAATCCACAGCAGCCACCGCCTCAGCTGGTCCAGCAATGTGAGAAGACTGTCACCATGGTGGAGGTGACGCATCAGCAGGTGAAGCGATTATTGCGGGGCTGGACACACAGAAAGCCACCGGCCCTGATGACATCAGCCCGCACCTGCTGAAGCGATGCTCCCAGGAACTGGCTGCCCCTCTCACCCAAGTCTTCACAACTTGTGTACGGGAAAACGTCTGGCCTTCAGTGTGGAAGGAGGCTCGAGTAGTTCCTGTACACAAAAAGCTCCAGGACGGACCCAAAAAACTACAGACCCATATCCCTGTTGTCAGTGGTGGGTAAAGTGTTTGAGAGGGTCGTGGCAGAGGTGGTGTGTAGCCATCTCAAGGACAATGCCCTCCTCTCAGACCAACAGTTTGGGTTCAGACCTGGAAGGTCAACCTCCGACCTAATGATGCTTCTCACCAGGCATTGGCAGGACGCCCTCGACGACGGCAAGGACACTATAGTGGTTGCTTTGGACATAGCAGGAGCTTTTGATAAAGTATGGCACAACGGATTACTAGAAAAGCTTCGTGCTAAAGGCATCCAGGGTGGCTTGCTACGACTCTTGGGAAATTACCTGCAGGACAGAAGCCTCAAGGTGGTTGTCAACGGGCAAACATCTGAGTCCCTGCCTGTGGAGGCATCAGTGCCACAGGGTTCAATTCTTGGCCCACTCCTGTGGAATATCTACGTGGATGATCTTCTCCAGCTACTGCCAGGAGTCATGGCCTATGCTGATGACTGCACCCTCTCCTATACCTATCCACGCCAGGACAGTGGGCGGGCTGCTGAGGCCATCAATCAGCAGCTACGAGTGATAAAGGAGTGGGGTGCTCGCTGGCAAGTGACATTCGCGCCGGAGAAGACACAAGCAATGGTTGTCTCTCGGTCCCCAGCCGCCATGGCAGCAATGGCAGGAAAGTTGTCTTTGGCGCTGCTGCTCTCCCACTCCAAGATGACGTCAAGATACTTGGAGTGGAGGTGGATCGAGGGCTGAGGTTTGACAGGCATGTCAAAACCATTGCCAAGAAAGCCTCTCACAGGATCTCCGCTCTCAGAAGGATCGCCAGTTTCCTCGACAGGAAGGGGAGACTGCTGCTGTACAAGGCACAGGTGCGGCCCCACCTTGAATACGCAGCTCTCTCCTGGATGTCCTGTGCCGCCACACACAGAAGGAGACTGGACAGCATCCAACGCCGCGCCATACGGCTAGTAGATGCTGCACTACCACCTCACCCAGAGCCTGAGCGTCCCTTGATTCACTGGAACACCGCAGAGACGTGGCGGCGATCGTAGTGTTCCATAAGGCACAGGTGCAAAGAGTGCCACATCTGGCAGGGCTGCGTCATCCTCTAAGAGTCACCGCACGGAGCACGAGAACGGTGCTCAATGGTGGTGACGCCGTAGAGGTGCCGCGATCCCACGGGTGTCAGCATCAACGCACCTTCGCAGGACGCGTCTCCAGGATGTGGAACTTGTTCACGGCCGCGGTGCCTCACGTCCAGGAGATGAACACTCACAGTGTCAAACTGATGGCACATAAGTGGAGACAGACACTGCCAACTCCTCTGACACTCTTTGTGACGTGACACTCAGTGTAGTGCAGTGCGTGAATAGTGCTAGTGAAGTGAAACGAATAGTGCTCCATTTGCATGCTGACCATCTTGTATATTATCTATTTTTAAGTCTTGTAAATATTGTAGAGAAATAGATTGTAGTACCCTTAGAATAGGTAGCACACGACAGTGCGCCTTTGGGTACATGTTCCTTTGTATTAAGTTTTGTTTAAATAAAAAAAAAAAAAAGAGAGAGAGAGAGAGAGAGAGAGAGAGAGAGAGAGAGAGAGAGAGAGAGAGAGAGAGAGAGAGAGAGAGAGAGAGAGAGAGAGAGAGAGAGAGAGAGAGAGAGAGAGAGAGAGAGAGAGAGAGAGAGAGAGAGAGAGAGAGAGAGAGAGAGAGAGAGAGAGAGAGAGAGAGAGAGAGAGAGAGAGAGAGAGAGAGAGAGAGAGAGAGAGAGAGAGAGAGAGAGAGAGAGAGAGAGAGAGAGAGAGAGAGAGAGAGAGAGAGAGAGAGAGAGAGAGAGAGAGAGAGAGAGAGAGAGAGAGAGAGAGAGAGAGAGAGAGAGAGAGAGAGAGAGAGAGAGAGAGAGAGAGAGAGAGAGAGAGAGAGAGAGAGAGAGAGAGAGAGAGAGAGAGAGAGAGAGAGAGAGAGAGAGAGAGAGAGAGAGAGAGAGAGAGAGAGAGAATGGGGGAGAGAGAGACGAGACGAGACGTGGCGGGCCTGTGCGTCATGTACAAGGCCCTCAGGCAACAGACTCACATCTGGCACCACTACGCCTGACCCATCCATCCCACACACACTCGAGCCGGCCTAATAGACCACCACCTCACTGTGACTGTGCCCTTTGCGAGGACCGAGAGTCACCTCCGTTCCTTCCTCCCTCGTTACAGCCGCATGTGGAACCGGCTGGTGCAAGACACAAACATACACCACTCTACATGCCTCCAGGCGTACAAAAGAGGCGTGAACGAGTGGCTAAAGTGCTAGTGTGACACCAATAAGTGCAGTGAAAGTGTGTAATTATATACTATTATCAAATTATCAACTTGTCTCACTTCTGTAAATATTGTGTATTTTCTTTTGTTGAAGATAGGCCTGAACTATACCATAGTCTCAGACCTCTGGTATGTACAACACATGTAACCTAGTTTAAATAGAGAGAGAGAGAGAGAGAGAGAGAGAGAGAGAGAGAGAGAGAGAGAGAGAGAGAGAGAGAGAGAGAGAGAGAGAGAGAGAGAGAGAGAGAGAGAGAGAGAGAGAGAGAGAGAGAGAGAGAGAGAGAGAGAGAGAGAGAGAGAGAGAGAGAGAGAGAGAGAGAGAGAGAGAGAGAGAGAGAGAGAGAGAGAGAGAGAGAGAGAGAGAGAGAGAGAGAGAGAGGGACCCAAAAAACTACAGACCCATATCCCTGTTGTCAGTGGTGGGTAAAGTGTTTGAGAGGGTCGTGGCAGAGGTGGTGTGTAGCCATCTCAAGGACAATGCCCTCCTCTCAGACCAACAGTTTGGGTTCAGACCTGGAAGGTCAACCTCCGACCTAATGATGCTTCTCACCAGGCAGTGGCAGGACGCCCTCGACGACGGCAAGGACACTATAGTGGTTGCTTTGGACATAGCAGGAGCTTTTGATAAAGTATGGCACAACGGATTACTAGAAAAGCTTCGTGCTAAAGGCATCCAGGGTGGCTTGCTACGACTCCTGGGAAATTACCTGCAGGACAGAAGCCTCAAGGTGGTTGTCAACGGGCAAACATCTGAGTCCCTGCCTGTGGAGGCATCAGTGCCACAGGGTTCAATTCTTGGCCCACTCCTGTGGAATATCTACGTGGATGATCTTCTCCAGCTACTGCCAGGAGTCATGGCCTATGCTGATGACTGCACCCTCTCCTATACCTATCCACGCCAGGACAGTGGGCGGGCTGCTGAGGCCATCAATCAGCAGCTACGAGTGATAGAGGAGTGGGGTGCTCGCTGGCAAGTGACATTCGCGCCGGAGAAGACACAGGCAATGGTTGTCTCTCGGTCCCCAGCCGCCATGGCAGCAATGGCAGGAAAGTTGTCTTTGGCGCTGCTGCTCCCACTCCAAGATGACGTCAAGATACTTGGAGTGGAGGTGGATCGAGGGCTGAGGTTTGACAGCCATGTCAAAACCATTGCCAAGAAAGCCTCTCACAGGATCTCCGCTCTCAGAAGGATCGCCAGTTTCCTCGACAGGAAGGGAGACTGCTGCTGTACAAGGCACAGGTGCGGCCCCACCTTGAGTACGCAGCTCTCTCCTGGATGTCCTGTGCCGCCACACACAGAAGGAGACTGGACAGCATCCAACGCCGCGCCATACGGCTAGTAGATGCTGCAATACCACCTCACCCAGAGCCTGAGCGTCCTCTTGATTCACTGGAACACCGCAGAGACGTGGCGGCGATCGTAGTGTTCCATAAGGCACAGGTGCAAAGAGTGCCACATCTGGCAGGGCTGCGTCATCCTCTAAGAGTCACCGCACGGAGCACGAGAACGGTGCTCAATGGTGGTGACGCCGTAGAGGTGCCGCGATCCCACGGGTGTCAGCATCAACGCACCTTCGCAGGACGCGTCTCCAGGATGTGGAACTTGTTCACGGCCGCGGTGCCTCACGTCCAGGAGATGAACACTCACAGTGTCAAACTGATGGCACATAAGTGGAGACAGACACTGCCAACTCCTCTGACACTCTTTGTGACGTGACACTCAGTGTAGTGCAGTGCGTGAATAGTGCTAGTGAAGTGAAATGAATAGTGCTCCATTTACATGCTGACCATCTTGTATATTATCTATTTTTAAGTCTTGTAAATATTGTAGAGAAATAGATTGTAGTACCCTTAGAATAGGTAGCACACGACAGTGCGCCTTTGGGTACATGTTCTTCTGTATAGTTATGTTTAAATAAAAAAATAAAAAAAGAGAGAGAGATGAGAGAGAGAGAGAGAGAGAGAGAGAGAGAGAGAGAGTCAATGTGAGACGGCTCCAGACAAACATCGGAGACCTCACCCACAACCACGTGCTTCCACATAACCCTGACATCATCGCTGCCGTAGAAACATTCCTCAACGCGTCAGTCCCGGAAAATTATGGCCACATTCAGGGGTATACCAGATGGTACCAACGCGACAGAGCTGGCGGGACATTTGGCGGTGTCGCCGTATGTTTCCGTAGGACACTCCAGTTCTCAATCATTGATGTCCCCATGCCAGAGCACCTGGAGCTGATGTTCTTTAAAATGTGGAGACGTGGCGGCGAAGCCATCCTGTTGTGTGTGTGCTACAGGCCTCAGTGGCAAGGCAGGGAGCCGCTCATCTTTCTACACGCCAATCTAGACGCGCTCATGCTGCAACACTCCTGCAAACAAGTAATTGTCCTTGGCGACATGAACCAACACCTCGTTGCCAGGACATTTAATGAGCTGCTGTCTGACTACGGCCTTACCAACCATGTAGATTTTCCAACACACACATCAGGATCCTCCCTTGACCCCGTCCTGACTGACCTCCCCACGAGTGTCGTCACTTGCCGGCCAACGGGCTCTGTCGGCTCCTCGGACCACCTTGCCGTGCTCACGACCATCAAGTTGGCAGTCGACCGGGAAGAAGGGATCAGCCGCACCAACTGGCTCTGGCGACAGGCAGACTGGAGAGGGCTCAGAGAGGAGCTTGCCTCCATCAATTGGCCAGGCCTGCTGAGAGGAAGCGTGGAGGAACAGGTGAAAACATTTAATGACGTCCTCCTGGCCTGTCAGAAAAAATATGTCCGTTGCCAGACCTACAAGTCAAAGCCCAGGGATCAAGCCTGGTTTGGCTTTCACTGCAGAAATGCAGCTGAAGAGAAGAGTAGGGCTTGGCAACACTATAAAATGCACACCTCTCAACACACTCAGCAGGCACATAAGGCAGCGTGTAAACGCATGAAGCGAGTGCAAAAGGAGGCCATTCGCAGATGGAAGGGCACCTTGAGGCACAAGCTGTCTGGCCAGAACGTGGGCAGCAAGTAGTGGTGGAGCAGCGTTAAGCAGCAGCAGGGCTTTGTCTCTGACGACACTATCCCGCTACTCACCGCACCGGACGGAGGCCTCGTGATGAGGAACAGGGACAAGGCCCAGCTGCTGGCTGCCCACTTCTCCAAGAAGATGCAAGTGCCTGAGCCAGAGCGCGTCCCACCACTCATCCCCACCAGGACGCGGGCGACCCTCAACTGCCTCCACATACACCAAGCCGAGGTGGAGAAGCTGCTCCTCCAGGTGGACACCAAAAAGACCCTCAGAACAGATAACATCAGTCCCCACCTGTTGAGGAGGTGCACCTCAGAGCTGTCAGCACCCCTCACTCTGCTCTTCAGAAGGTGCCTGTCCTCCAGGACGTGGCCGTCGCAGTGGAAGGAGGTGAGGGTTGTCCCCATCCACAAGAAGAGCAGCAGGGCTGACCCCTCCAATTATCGCCCCATCTCCCTCCTGTCTGTGGTGGGCAAGCTTCTTGAGGCCATCATTGCCTCAAAAATCACAACATTCATGGAAGCTCACCACCTCTTCAGTCCAAAGCAGCTTGGATTTAGGCCAGGAGATCCGCTGCTGACCTGCTCCTCCTTCAGTCCGCAGCGTGGAACACGGCGCTGGATGGCGGCAGCGACGTGTACGTCATCGCCCTGGACATCGCCGGTGCGTTCGACAGGGTGTGGCACCGAGGCATCGTGGCGAAACTGCAGAGCCTGGGGGTGTGTGGCAGCCTCCTTCAGCTCCTGCAGGACTACCTCGGTGCAAGGACCTCCAGCACGGTGGTGAGTGGCCACACTTCTGCCCCGCACCCTGTCAGGGCTGGTGTGCCTCAGGGTAGAGAGAGAGAGAGAAAAGGGGGGAGAGAGAGAGAGAGAGAGAGAGAGAGAGAGAGAGAGAGAGAGAGAGAGAGAGAGAGAGAGAGAGAGAGAGAGAGAGAGAGAGAGAGAGAGAGAGAGAGAGAGAGAGAGAGAGAGAGAGAGAGAGAGAGAGAGAGAGAGAGAGAGAGAGAGAGAGAGAGAGAGAGAGAGAGAGAGAGAGAGAGAGAGAGAGAGAGAGAGAGAGAGAGAGAGAGAGAGAGAGAGAGAGAGAGAGAGAGAGAGAGAGAGAGAGAGAGAGAGAGAGAGAGAGAGAGAGAGAGAGAGAGAGAGAGAGAGAGAGAGAGAGAGAGAGAGAGAGAGAGAGAGAGAGAGAGAGAGAGAGAGAGAGAGAGAGCGGTGTTATCTGAGCTTGGGGGGTATTTCTTAACAGCGGGTTCTGCCATGAATTTTTTTATATGCAATAACTTTTTGCTCTCAGAGGTCATAACATGTTAAAAATTACAACGTTGTACTCAGAATAACACAAAAAAATATGTTTTTATAAGGAAAAAATATTTTTAGTATTTTTGACAGGTGTGATTTTTCCCCGTTGTAACAGATGGAAAGTAAATCAACTCCCCGTGCTATAAGGGTTAAGGACTCCATCAACATCCTGGGGGTGGAGGTAGACTCCAAACTCAGCTTTGACCGCCACTTGGAGAGCGTGGCACACAAGGCATCCCTGAGGGTGACACTCCTACGTCGAGTGAGGCACCTACTCAACGCCAAGGGCCTCATGACGCTGTACGAAGCGCAGTTGAGGCCCATCATGGAGTACAGCCCCCCTCAGCTGGATGTGCAGTGCCCAGTCCCACCTCTCCCTGCTGGACAAGGTGCAGCGGCGAGCCGAGCACCTCCTTCGTGTTGTCGGTGGCCTGGGACAGCAGCCCCAAGCTGAGCTACAGTGACAGTGGCATCAGGGGCAGCAGTTGCAGCAGAGACATCAGCAACAGCATCCACACCCTCACCATGAAGCCCCTATCAACGTGCTGGACAGCTTGGAGCACAGAAGGCATGTTGGGGCCCTTACTGTGCTGCACAAAGCCCAGGTGCAGCAAATACTTCACCTCACGGCTCTATGGATTCCCTGGAGGAGTGAACGTACTACGAGAGCGGTAGTGTCCGACACCCTCCTCGAGGTGCCATTCAGTGAGGTGTCAGCGCATCTTCTCCTACGACACTGCGGTGTTGTGGAACACCTTCACCTCAGCAGTGGATGTCTCCAGCATGTCCACCCGGTAGGTGAAGTGTGCTGCCCACGCCTGGTTACGGACACATCCGCCTGATAGTGACAGTGACAGGTGATAAAATGGCAGTGTCCACCAGCCTGCCATCCACATGACAGTGACAGTGCCTTCAGGAGTGGAGGAAAATAGTATGCCTGACAGTGACAGTGAAACACAGTGACGTGGGATGTGCATGTGCCTGACATGACAGAGCTGATTAGTGACGAGGGAGGTGCGCAGCTGACAGTGACAGTGTTATGACACCCTCGCTCACAATGCCGTCTCCAGGAGCAGCTTTAAAATGAGCGTCACATGCCAGAGAGAGAGAGAGAGAGAGAGAGAGAGAGAGAGAGAGAGAGAGAGAGAGAGAGAGAGAGAGAGAGAGAGAGAGAGAGAGAGAGAGAGAGTGTGGCAAGTGACATTTGCCCCGGAGAAGACACAGGCAATGGTGGTCTCTCGGTCCCCAGCTGCCATGCCAGCAATGGCAGGAAAATTGTCTTTTGGTGCTGCTGCTCTCCCACTCCAAGAAGACGTCAAGATACTTGGAGTGGAGGTGGATCGAGGGCTGAGGTTTGACAGCCATGTCAAAACCATTGCCAAGAAAGCCTCTCACAGGATCTCCGCTCTGAGAAGGATGGCCAGCTTCCTCGACAGGAAAGGGAGACTGCTGCTGTACAAGGCACAGGTACGGCCCCACCTGGAGTACGCAGCACTCTCCTGGATGTCCTGTCCAGCCACACACAGAAGACTGGACAGCATCCAACGCTGCACCTTATGGCTAGTAGATGCCGCACTCCCACCTCACCCAGAGCCTGAGCATCCTCTCGATTCACTGGAACACCGCAGAGACATGGCAGCAATTGTAGTGTTCAACAAGGCACAGTTGCAAAAAGTGCCACATTTGGCAGGGCTGCATCATCCTCTAAGAGTCTCCACACAGAGCACGAGAACGGTGCTCAATGGTGGTGACGCCGTAGAGGTGCCGCGATCCCAAGGGTGTCAGCACCAACGCACCTTCGCAGGACGCGTCTCCAGGATGTGGAATTCATTCACAGCCGCGGTGCCTCACATCCAGGAGATGAACACTCACAGTGTCAAACTGATGACTCATAAGTGGAGACAGACACTGCCAACTCCTCTGACACTCATCGTGACGTGACACTCAGTGCAGTGCAGTGCGGTGAAAGTGAATAGTGCTCCATTTATATACTGTCCATTTTGTATATTATCTATCTTAAGAGTTTTGTAAATATTGTAAACAAATACATAGTAGTACCCCTAGAATAGGTAGCACACAACAGTGCGCCTTTGAGTACATGGCCCTTTGTACTAAGTTTTGTTTAAATAAAAGAGAGAGAGAGAGAGAGAATGGAACCTTTTAAAAAACTAATGTACCTTCAAGCTAAGAAAATCTTACCATTGTCATTCCATGCTGACACGCACCACAGGGATGGGTCAGCCCGTAGAATTGGGTACGTTGCGGAAAAGTACTCGTAAAAATCCGGTGCAATGTCCAAGTCATCTGTGGGAAGGATAAGAATTGATAACAAGTAATCAATAATTAGAATTCTCTCAGCTATGAAACTGTGATTAATTTTTCATCAAATAGGAATAAAAAAAAATCATATTATATATTGAGATTATCAGGTCTATAACTTAGATTCTTCAGACACTACTTTCATGGAATTATCATTGCATCAATTCATTATCAACAAAATATCTGTAAAGTGCAAGTTTGGTGAGTGTGGAGACTACCCATATATTCCATCAAACACAACTGAGAATAAAGGATAACACTACAGTTTTTCTGATTTTTACAATTTAAATACAAATTTTTTTTTTTGTTTAAATAGACACAGAAAATTCAAATTACTGGCAGTGACATGGTTGTTCTTCTGCAGCACATTTTGGTGCATGATATTAGTTTTCATAGTCATAATTGGAGAAACAAATTGAAAGCAAATGAGTAAAGTTACAGTTTTAAGAAAGAAAAGTGAAATTATAAATGAATTTAGAATGCCTACATGGAAAATGAAGGTTGATGCAATCTTCTCTGTCATGTGACTCAGCTTTACTTGCTCATCTGTTTGTACTTAATATCCATGTAGTACCTATTTTCTGTGAAAGACACACAGATAGATGGACAAGAAAAAGATGAATGCAAGGAAGAAAGGCAGAAACTATAATGGAGGAAAAGAACTGAAATACTTAATTTAGGAACCCTACTCCATTTTTTCTCCATTCACTATAATTTCACATTCTTTTTGGTACCTGACTCCTACTTCATGGGGTTCCTTGAAAGTTAATTACCTCACTTTTACTCTTCAAACCCTATCTTACTTTTGTTAACATTCACTTTAAATTTATGCCTTTTTGTAGATATCACATTTGCTTATTGCAATCAGAAGTGTGTAATTTATAAAAATAAGCACTTCAAAATAAGCACATGTTTTCACTTTAAAACATTCCTGTTTATATTTTGTTGAGTGACCACTAGTTCAAAATATGAAGCAGCTCACTCACCCTCCACAATAATGACTGCCTCATATTCAAACTTCTGGAACATCTGGTTGAGCGCCCACCGGTAGTGTCGCGCAATCAGGAAGTAGCCTTTGAATTTGCGCTCCTTCAGAGGCACCTCTATGTCACTCAGATCTGGGTGCTGAACAGAAAGAAGCTACAGTTAAGGAAGCACATGCTCTCAAAAATATTAACATGAACAGCCAATTACCTATACTTCAAAATCACACAAAACAAAGAATGCTATGGTTAGAAGAGCAATGGTGAAAACATAAAAATTCAAGTAGTTACACTGTAGAGTTCAGATGCTAGAATATTATCTGTTATCACCACTTAAAATACTTAAGGCTATGCAGTCTAGTAAGGAAAAATTAATAGAAGTACAGTACGTTTATACAGCAACTGATATGATTTGTTTCACTGTAGCATTTATTATGACAAATGTGAGTTAAGGTGAATGAACAACATATGGGAAAATAAGTTAATTTGTTCCATGTATCCAGAAAACAGCAATAGATTCCATGATATAAAAATATAAATAAGTAGATAAAAATAAGGACATTTACACTAATACATCTGAAATAACACATCGGATATAACAGTATCCCCCAAAGTTTCAAGACTCTCTCTCTCTCTCTCTCTCTCTCTCTTAGAACTATCGAGACAGGAATCCTATGTATGTGTGTATGTACGTATGTATGCATGTACACTGCATACATAGATATCTTTTCCTTGTATTACATGCAGGCATTGTGGTGTCATGTAGTTATCTACAGAGCTGGTACCCTCATCTGTATGTACTGCATAGCATTTGGTTTCTTTAATCCTATTACTAATAACTCTTAAAAGTAGTAACTAAAAGTACGTGTGATGCAAATTAAACCTAAAATTTATTTTTCTTTTCTAAGAATTTTTCATCCAAGAGCTGCACAACAGGTTCCAGAGGTCATACCTGTTGTGCACAATTATTGGCATGAAAGCATAGTTGACAAAAACAATTTTTACCATTATCTCTCTCTCTCTCTCTCTCTCTCTCTGTTTGTTAAATGCTGGACAGATACTTCATCTTCACCAGTGAGTGAGTACCTGTATTGATTTTTCTTATTAATAGAAATAGATTGGCAATTTATTAGTAGTGTTTATATAATGTGGATTAAATGGCATTAACCTAATGCCTTTAAAATATAATCTTGTGTAAAACTGTTCACTGTACACAGTGGCAATTGTTTAGTTATCTTTATTTCATCACTTTATTCTGATGTTTTTTTTTTACTTTATGTAATACTCATAACATGATATTTTATTTGATTTTTATGGATTTTATGGGGGCACTTACGTAAAGATCTTGGAATGCTTTACAATTTCCTGTGTTCATTTTTAAGTTCACAAAAGAATCAATTACTTTACAGTTGAATTTTTCAGAACCTAACCCAATCATATACTGATGTGTATTTCAATATGGGCTCATTACTTAATGTTAAGTAAAGTTTCTTGTAAAGTAATGTTGAGACAAGCATTTATTTTATAAGAATGTACGGAGCATGAACTCATTCTGAGTTGCTAAACATCATTTCAAGACATAAGGGAGCAAAATATAAACCACCAGGTTTAAAGATAGCCTTCACATCACATAATATCAGTTGTAGTGTTATATGTCGCAGTTTGCAGGTTAGGCTTAAAATTGCATTTCCATGTTTCTCTTCCTTATAAGGATATTTTTTCTCCCTACTTCAGTCTTGATCATGTTTATTTTCCTCTGGTGGTTGATGATGCTATGGTAATAAAATTCCACTTCCTTACCTGAATTAAGGTCACTTTATCCCCATATGACTCAATGGCCTCCCTAGTTGGCCGGTGCCCACAGTCCTGGGACACTACTATAGGGAAGCGCTCCTGGCTGGGCCGGTACTTAAGCAACAGGTCAAGTGAGCGCCGCACTGCAGCATCTCTGTTGCAGGCAATTAGCAGCACAGGTAGCACTGGTCCATCCAGCAGTGGTGACTCAATTATTGGGTCCTGTGGATAGGAGGGTACACAAGATTCCTGATGAAACAAACTCATTATTCAATGACTTAACTTTTAAAGTCATAAAGTGTAGCACATCACAAGATGATGGTTAAGTCAGAAAATACTGGGAATACTAAATCAAAGCACAATCCAAACTCAGCAACTTTGTATCAGAGTTGAGGCAAGCAATAGTTTGATTAAAGTAAAATTTTGATTACATGTACTATGGATTCCAGAAGGTGCATTATATAATTCTTCTAGAATATCTGAGTAAGTATCTCTTGGATCACTATGATACTTCACCACAATTTGTTTCATACACTCTGCTAATATTTGTCAGCATACCAAGGTGTGTAAGTAAGGCACATACTCTTGATACTTAAAGAGAAGTAGTGAAATTAAACAACAGTAACCGGACAGGACCAGCATGATGAGTCAGTATGGCGCCAATCACCAGCCTTCAGCCATCCCTCTCTCTTTTGTGCAGTCTTTCACTTCAAATAACCTTCCTCACTCAGTGGCATCCCTGTAGTGATACTTAGCATTGGCAGCTTACCTGTAGCACTGCATCATCCCCCAAGTTCTGCTGCTGCTGATACATTGTCCGTAACTTATTAAGTAGAACAGTGTAAAACTGGGACTGCTTGTTGAGTTCTTCCTCCAATTTATCTAGCTGCTCAGTGATGTCATGAGACTTCTGGAAACAAACGTTACTATGAAGATAAGAACACAAGATCAGCATGCCATTCACACTTTTTCCTTTTAGCCTATTGTAAAAATGGCATTGGCTTTAGGCATCAAAAAGGAAACATAAAATAGACATGCTAGTTGCCAAAAAGAACAACCAAATGGATTATCTCAAGCTGGAGGATAAGTGCATTGAAATACCTCTTCTAAAATATGCAAGTCAAAGGAAGAGAAAAATGCCATTAAGTGTTTTATGCTTATGTAGCTACTGTACTAGGAAATTATCAAATATTGACATAAGTAACAAACATTTTTAAGTCACTGAGTATATTAAAATGTACAATGATGCCTTGAGATATGAGCTGCCTGATATACGAGTGTTGAGATGAGCTACAATTTGATCATTTTTTTTATTTTGAGATACGTGCAAAATTTTGAGATACGAGTCATGCTTAGGGATGTTGTCGCTGTAGTTGGCTGCTCAGCGCATCAACCCAGCCTCAGCCAAGAGAGTATCTATGTGTTTCCCATGGATCTCATGCACTGTGATTCTTCTCTCATCATTTTCATACCATTTTTTGTCTAAAGAAAGTGCAGTTTTTTATGTTTAATGTTTACGTGTGAATGGTGCCTGCATCCCTTTCTCCCTCCCTCTTCCTCCTCCACCATTTACCATCATTAGCCAAAAAAAGTCTGTCTCCAAGGTAAGAACACTAAATATACTTATGCTGTTATCTTATATAATTTTCATGCATTGATAAAGTATGCATGTGTACATAACTGAAAAAGACAAAACTAATTTCTCCTATCTCCATCTACCTCCTCCACCGACACTTATCGTGGAGGGGGGGAGAACAATGTAAACAAACCCTTATGGTGCCCCCACCCTCTCTCTCTCTCTCTTTAAAACTTCATTTATTCAATGAATAATATTTACAGGCTTGTCAATGAGCTCTTCTGTGAATATTAGAGCAGCCAGTCTTCAGTGGGTGGCTATATTTGTATACTCCAGCTGATCAACAGTCCAAAGTGAGGGTTAGGAATGCAGTAACATCTTGTGGAATGCATCCTCTAAGATAAATCTACTTTATAAGTGTAGTTTATCTATTTATATTATCTTTTGTTATATTTTATTATTTACAAATACCTTTCGCTTACCTGAAAACACAAAAAAATAATAAATAAATAATCAAATAAAAAAAAATAGGGGTGCTCTTTTTGGGGAGGGTGGAAAGGATTAATGGCATTTCAATGCATTTCAATGGGAAAAATTGTTTTAAGATATGAACTTTTGAGATACAAGCTCTGTAACATAACGAATGAAACTCGTATCTCAAGGTACCACTGTACCTATCTCTGTTCATAGAATGTAATAAAAGAGGTAAGCTTCTCAAAGTCTGCCAGTAACTGTGTATTTGCACAGCCACTGCCTACATTCCATATAGCTAACTTAATTGATAGATCTAAAGCTTAAATTATGCTCCTTACAAATCTTACTATAAGGTTATTGAGAGGAAATGCTTAATTATTGTGAAATCCTTCTCCATATGTGCCATATCTCAATTTTTCCCTCATTGTGTAACATATGTACATACAGTTTGATGTTATCTCAATTGCTGGGCAAACATCCTCTCGCCAGTCACTCCTCCCATGAGTCTCCCAACACACCTTTTTTTCTTTCTTTCTTTCTTTTTTCTTTTTTTTTTTTTTTACGTAGGGAAGAGGGCCAGCCAAGGGCAAAAAAAAGAAAGTTAGAAAAAAGCCCACTTGAGCGCTGGCTCTCCAAAGAGTAGAAAAAGTGCCAAAACCGTCAGCCAGAATTAGGGGAGCAAATGCCTCGATACCTCCCTCTTAAAAGAAGACAAGTTGTAGGAATTTGGAAATACAGATGCAGAGAGGAGTTCCAGAGTTTACCAGTGAAAGGGATGGATGATTGAGTGTACTGGTTAACTCTTGCATTAGAGAGTTGGACAGAATAGGGATGAGAGGAAGAAGAAAGCCTTGTGCAGCGTGGCCGCAGGAGGAGGGGAGGCATGCAGTTAGCAAGATCAGTAGAACAGTTACCATGAAAATAGCGATAAAATATAGAAAGGGATGCAACATTTCGGCGGTGAGAAAGAGAGTGAAGACAGTTACTCACTTGAAAATCCTGAAAACCTTTCACTTTCATTTTCTTTGATATTTCTCTTACTTATCATATTCAATGTGTTTAACAATTTTACCAACTAATTTCTACACATAACTCATCCTTCACAATTACAATGACAATATGGCCTCTTTCACACAAAGCAACAAAGTGTCAGACACCAGTGTGCACCCCAACTCATTTCCTTATGTGAAAGGATCAACAACGGAAAGCAACCAGTGACCAACACCGACACGTGCCATCCCTTCTCATGCTTGTCAGTCAAAAGAATGACATCAAAGGAGGAGCTTCTTGGTTTGCAGTCCAATTTATTTCTTCAAGTTTAAGCTACACTCATGGGAGAGAGGAAAAAAATATGAAAGAGTTTTTTATCCTTCCTTTTATTTTAGTAATACAGTATATTATAACCTGAATACAGAGACAAACTTTATGATGCATAATAGGTTTAGATTTGCTGTACCTAAACTATCCTTTCGAGCTGACAGATATTCATATAACTAATGGGATGGTAGAACAGGAGATAGATACACTAAAGAAATTCAAGTCACCAGGACCTGATGAAGTATATCCAAGGGTTCTAAAGGAATGCAAGGAAGTCGTCAGCAAGCCTTTAGCGGCACTTTTTAGGATGTCATTGGAGTCAGGTGAGGTACCAATAATGTGGAGAGAAGCTAATGTGGTTCCCATATTTAAGAAGGGAGATAAAACCCCAACATCTAATTACAGGCCTGTCAGCTTAACTTCAATTGTGGGTAAATTAATGGAATCAATAATAGCAAAAAACATTAGGGAACACCTGGAAAAACACGGCTTGATAAATCGAACACAACATGGATTTACAAAGGGAAAGTCATGTCTTGCAAATTTGTTGAGTTTTTATAGTAAGGTTTATGAGGTGGAAGATAAGGGTAATAATTATGACATTCTATACTTGGATTTCAATAAAGCCTTTGACAAGGTACCTCACCAGAGGCTCTTAAAAAGGTTAGAGCACATGGTATAGAAAGTAGAATATTAGGCTGGATTAAAGCATGGTTAGACGACAGGCGACAGAGGGTAGCAATTAATGGATATAATTCTGAGTGGGAGGAAGTAGTTAGTGGGGTGCCACAGGGCTCAGTTTTAGGGCCATTACTATTTCTAATATATACTAATGACTTGGATAGTGGAATTAACAGTGACATTAGTAAATTTGCAGACGACACAAAGATAGATAGATTAATTAGGTCTGATTCGGATGCCATGGCCTTACAGGCAGACTTGGATAGGATGAAAGAATGGACATATAGATGGCAAATGCAGTTCAATATTAACAAGTGCAGGGTACTGAGTTTAGGTAGAGATAATCCAAGCAATAGGTATATGATAGATAACGAGGCACTAGGAAGTTCCAAGTATGAGAAAGATTTAGGAGTCATAGTTAGCTCCAATCTCGGTACAAGGAAGCAATGTATTGAGGCCAGGAATAAGGCAAATAGAGTATTGGGATTAATTTTTAGAAGTGTTAAAAGCAGAAGTCCCGAAGTAAAACTAAAATCATACTTGGCACACATCTTGACTATGCAGTACAATTCTGGTCCCCACATTATAGGAAGGATATAGCTCAGTTGGAGTCAGTGCAAAGGAGGATGACTAAAAAGATACAGGGAATGAGGGATATTCCCTATGCAGGGAGACTGAAAAAACTCAATCTACATTTCTTAGAGAAATGAAGTTTAAGGGGAGACCTAAGAGAAGTATTTAAGTGGTATAAGGGTTTTAACAAAGGGGAAAAGAACAAAGTTCTTAGGATCAGTAGCGGGAACAGAACCAGAAATAGTGTGTTCAAACTAAAAAATTCAGGTTTAGGAAAGAAATGGAAGAAACTGGCTTTAAAACAGAGTGGTGGATGAGTGGAATGGTCTCAGTGGTCATCTAGTCAGGGTCAATAGGGAGCTTTAAAAGAAGGTTAGAAAAGTTCATGGATGGGGATGATAGATTGAATTAGTAGCTTTAATCACACAGGGATTGCCACGTGTAGGCCTGGCGGCCTCTTGCAGCTTTCCTTTTTCTTATGTTCTTATGTTCTATATTTTAAGCTTGATATCAATAAGAATTTAATAAGAAAGTACTTAGGCATCTCACTTCTGCCAATTCATGCAGCTGGACCACCTCAAGATGCCATGTGCAACACTCCCATACATTCCCCAATTACCTCAACAAAACCTAACCCAAAACACACACACAACAAACAAATCTCTCTATCTCATACACAAGAAAACTGACAAGAAAGTGATGGTGGCCTAGCAAATATAATTTGCAGGCAACTTAACATACATAGGAATGGAAAGCAAGGCGCCAGTTCCTACTTGGAGAACAGCTAGGGTTTTGTCTGATATATATTTCTAGTATGTGCAATGTTTGGTGAATGACAAAATTAAGTCTCTTGCTCCAGTAATGATGTGACTCACCTGTGTAGAAGGTTTGTGCAGAAAGAAGGCATAAATGACGCACACCCACACCACCACGCCGATCTTCAGCAGCAAGATCTGTTTTTTCCTCATCTTTGTCACATTGCTGCCAGGGAAGAAGCACACATTACTTACACTAGATTAAAAAAAAAAGTAATAGAAGAGTTTAAAAATACAGGAAACCAACATGCACACAGACTGTAGTCTTCATATAAAACAAAAAAATATTAATTTAATATTTCAACCCATAAATTAATGTACTATCTATGTGGAGATATGATACATTACAATCAAGTGCCTCCTGTAATATAGAATTATATGCTCACTCTTGTGAGTTTAAAAATTAATGTACTATTCTTATTACAATTACAATGATACAAAACTACATGAATAGTACTTAACACAGTAGCCTAAACAGTTCTAATGATTTTCTTCTCACATTCTCTAACAGTTTCAAAAGTGATTTATGAATGGATATAACATAAAGTAAGTATTAAGTGTTCAGGAGATGCTTTATGAAGATCAACCGGCTTTTCAGTTTTTGTATTTTCTTACATTGCCAAAACCCATTACTAATGTAACCTGATCAAAAGGAACTTAACAAATGCATTAAAAACCTACCCCTCTTTTGCCAGCCTTCATTTCTTCATCTACATCTTTACCACAGATATATTGTATATGATCAAGCTTGAACATGAAACATGCTTGCCTAATCATAGTTATTCATCACATCATCACTAAGCAAACCAATGCCCTTCTTATTTGTTAAAAATAAAGTGATAACATATTAGGAACAGTAATGAGCCAGGACAGTATGATAAATTAAATGAAAGGAGAGAACCTAACAAGAGAAAATGGATAATTATAAAAAAACAGGAGAGTTGGTTGTAAAGTTAGAAATGTCTAGTATGTGACAGCATAATTAAGATTCTAACTGACAAGACACGAGGAAATAAGTTATCTGAGGACAAATGTGTGGGGTTAAGTGGAGATGAAGCAAGAAATGTGGATGTATGATGGACATTGTGCAATTGAGATAAAGAGGAATACTTAATTTAAGATGATTTAGTCAAGTGGACATTAATAGAGGCTGAGAAATTAAAGATATTAAAGCAACAGGACAGTTTAATGAATTAGAACAGAATAGTCACCCTTTTTAGGAACACAGTAAATGTAGGCAAACTTCCAGCAAGAAGAAAAGGTAGATGTTGATAGACAACTGAAAGAGTTTGACTAGGCAAGGTGCAAGCACAGAGGCATGGTTTCTGAGAATAATAAAAGGGATTACATTATTCCAAGTGTTTAAGCCAGAAAGAGCATGGAAAACATTGTGAAGGATTTCAATAAGTAGCATGATGTAGTCAGAGCAGGGAGAAGAGGGAGAAACAACCACTAAAGCAGTAGTTCCCAAACTGTGGTACACATATTACTAGTAGTACGTGAAAGCCTTCCAAGGTGGTATATGAGCACTCTCGTGATCATATGCAATTTTTAGTTAAATTATATTATTCATTTCTCAGAAAAATTATCATTGCCTTACACAAGATAATATGGCATCAATTAGCTCGTGGAGAAGAAATAGATGAATACCTCAAATTAGACTGAATGTTAATGTAAGGTCCTTATGAATAAATCGATATTTGCTGTAATTGAGTTTCTCTGGAACCAGGTGGTACACAGGGACTGTACAGGACATCCAAGTGGTCCTCATTCAGGAAAAGTTTGGGAACCACTGCCTTAAACCACCAAAATAAAGGGTAGCAAAGGTTTGAGGGAAAACTTCAGTTTTAGAAATAGATGAGATGCGACTTGTCTTCTTTTAAGAGGGAGGTATCGAGGCATTTGCTCCAGAATTTTGGCTGACGCTTTTGCACTTTTGGAAGAGCCAGCACTCAAGTGAGCCTTTTTCTTTAATCCTTTCTTTTTTGCCCTTGGCTGGCCCTCTTCCCTACATAATAAAAAAAAAAAAAAAAAAAAACAATGAAATAAAGGATTCTAAGATGAAAAATCAATGTTATTGGAGATGTTTTTTGATTGGGTGCCAAAAGTCTTCAGGGGGAGTTGGATTTCAGAAGATTTTGACTTTTTCTAATGATGGAGCTTTTGGTTAGTAGGAGAACAGACTTGGCATGATTTTGGGCAGAAATATAAAGCACATGAGATTCAGCTGAGGGAAGGCTCAAGCATCTTTTGAGGGCAACCTCTCTCTCATGTATAGCACAAGAACAAAACCAAAGTTTTAGAAGGCTTAGGTTGAGAGAAAGAGTGAGGAATGCATACCTCAGTGCCAGACACTATCAACTCTGTTATACAGTCAGTATACAGAGATAAGTGTCTGACATGGAAGTAGTAGTCACTACAAGGAAAATCAACACAATACCTCCTTAGGTCCTCCCAATTAGCAAAGGCATCTCTGCTTCAGGGCATTCTGAGGAGGGATTGGAGAGATAGAGCAAGATACAGATATGAGAGTTTGATCATAGGAGGCCAATGAAGAAGTAGAGTAACACATAAGCAGAATGATTAGAGATTAGAAAAGGTCAATAATGTTGGGCGTATTTCCAAGATGGACAGGAATACCAGTATGCATGGTATTACACCAGTTGCTCTAGATCATGGAGAATAGCAAAGTCAAAGGCTAATTAACTAGGATGGTCAGTAAAGGGAGAGGAAAGCTAAAGTTGGTGGTAAAGATTAAATAAATATTCTGAGAATGAAGATCTCAGCAAAAGAGTAGAGAATCAAAACTTTCAAAGTTAAGTGATTAGACATCTTTTAATAGTTATGTGAGAAGTATACATCATAGGAACAAGTCAAGTTGTTGCACACATAGACACAACATCCAGCTTTGGTATGAAAATGAGGATATAGAAAGTAGAAAGGAACAGAAAAGAGGCTACTGTCAATTGCCTCAGACATCTGTGTTTTGGTGAGGAAAAGATGATGAGATTTAGTAAAGGAGAGGTGGTGTCCTATAAATTGAAAATTAGATTTACGACTGCAAATGTTGCAAAAGTTAATGAGGCAAAAGTTGAGGGGGTGTCAAGACACTAATGGCCAATACCGTTTTTTTTTTTTTTTACAAGACCAAGAACAAAAAAAAAAAGAAATAAATAAAATAAATAAATAAAAATAAGTAAATAAATAAATAAATAAACAAATATATAAACAAAAGCCCACTTGATTGCCAGTTCCCTCAAAGATATTATGAGTTAGCCAAAAGTTTGGGACAAATGTCTTGAAGCCTCTCTCTTAAAAGAAGTCAAGTCGCAAGAAGATGGAAATACAGAAGCAGGGAAAGGTATGAATGATTGAGAGTACTGGTTAACTCTTGTATTAGAGAGCTGGACAGAATAGGGGTGAGAGAAAGAAGAAAACCTTGTGCAGTGAGGCCACAGAAAGAGGGGAGGAATGCAGTTAGCATGAAAATAGCAATAAAAGATAGCAAGATATGCGACATTCTGGCAATGAGAAAGAGGCTGAAGACAGACAGTCAGAGGAGATGAAAAGCTTTTGATTCCATTTTAACAAAACTGTGTGAGTGGAACCCACCCAAACATGTGAAGAGCATGGTGGGGCAGCTTGAGGACACCTCCCCAGAAAAAAAAACTGAGGTTGGTATAGCAGTCATCATAAAAAAATTCTTAATTCTGGGTGAAGGGTGAGTGTAGACAAATATATAAAGTTTTATGTGAAGGAGGAATGTTGTTTTAAGAGGGCAGACTGACTGCCCCCTTGTGTTATGAGACACTAAGTTTGACAATGAGTTCATAGCATCTCCTGATTCAGTGCATAAGACCTCACAGGAAATAATCATGAGTCTAGGTGATGACTGATCTGTAATAATATATATGAGGCTGGGGACATGCTTTCTCTGCACTGGCCTTGGACTGAATTTCTTAATAAATACATAAATATATACATAAGTATAAAAAAATTAAATAAATCACATCTACACTATTTATGCATTTCAATATCATGTAATTACTTTTCCACAATTCATGCAGTGCTTGGTTACTTGAATAGATTTTCAAATCTTTCAGCCAGCCTTTCCTATAACAAACTTTAGTTTTGCTCACATACACTTCCTCCACAAAGTCTTTCTTCCTCATCTCATTACTTCTGGCCAAACCATCTCAGTGTATTTCTTTTCAGTTTATGCTTCACAACAGGTGTTCATAAATATTTAGATTGTTCTCTTCCCTCCCACTGCATCATTTCACACTTGCTCTCTGGTGACTCATCTCTATTTCATATCTGGTGCACTCACCTCTATTTCCTATTTACATATCAGTGCTGGAAAGAGATCCTATGACACATCTACATTTCATAGTCCTTTTATTTCTGCCTTTCCTCCCTGAATGTTTATGTAACACTGTCCCTCACTATTTCAATTCTTCAATTCCTCCACTTTCTCTCTTCTCCCATAATCACCTTATGTGTTCCCACTACTGGCACACTCACCTTATGACATTCACAAAAATCACAGCTTATTTCCTCTTAAAAACCATTATCATACTCTCCTCAATAATCACAGGCAGTTTTCATCTCACACACACACACACACACACACACACACACACACACACACACACACACACACACACACACACACACACACACACACACACACACACGAATACACGCACATAACAGATTTTATCCACTAGTCTGTAAAATAATATTGCACTAACATTTATATTTTTCTGGACGTATTCAAATTTGCCTACTATCTACATCCTAACTGGCTGCCATCACAAAAGTTAATTCACATGCATGAATGTAACTTACATATGCATAACTACATAGAAAGTAGATCATAACACTTGAATCACAGCAGTCACTAAGTGAAACTGAGGCCTCGTAATGGGGACATCTTTCAAGACAACACATACAGCTCACTGGTAACCCAAATATTATTGAAACAAGAAGCACTATCAACAACTTCTAACCTTGTTGCCTACCTTGAACCTACTGTATATATCTTAATATTTTTAATGCTGCTATTATAGTATCTGTAGATGTATCAATTAGGTATCTCATGTTGATTTGGATATACGGTAAACCAAAAGGCCATAAAATACAGTATGTAAAGAAAAGGTGTGGGATGCATTTAACTAAACACATATAAAAAAAAAAATCACTTGCTTGTTGTAGATCTCTGCATAACGAAGTAGCTATATAAAGGAGAAAAAGAAGAAAAAAAAAAAAGAGTAAAATTGAGTGACAGAAAATGTATGCAACAAACTCTTAGATTTATATTATATTAAAAATTTTCACAGTAACACATAGCTAATGGCAAAGGGTCAGATAAATGCCAAATACTTCCTGGCAAGAGAGAGAGAGAGAGAGAGAGAGAGAGAGAGAGAGAGAGAGAGAGAGAGAGAGAGAGAGAGAGAGAGAGAGAGAGAGAGAGAGAGAGAGAGAGAGAGAGAGAGAGAGAGAGAGAGAGAGAGAATGTAGGTGTGGGCACAATAACCAAGAGCTGCCTCATCCACCAGTCTTCAGAGCTTCACTCACCCTCCAGCTGCCACTACACCCTACTGAACAAGTCTAATATATCCAACAGTTAAAATGCATGTCTAATGCAGTGGTAAATGTTTTTTTTTTATATATATATAAACATGTTCACAAATGATATAGCCATAATTGCAGCAAATGAGAATGACCTGCAAAAACTGATAAATGTGTGAATGGTGTGAACAAAAGTCAGATGTTAAAGGTGATACACTTTAAAAGGAAAAAAAATTGGAGAGAGATTTTCAGAATCCATGTAAAGAAAGAATTGGATGCCTAAAGAAATAAAAAACTATATTGAATAAAAAAATAGTACAAAGAAGACACAAGAATTTTAAGTGACTCGCTTCAGTCATGTGCAAGCAAGGCGAACGAGATAAAAGAAAGATCCATGCAAAGGAAGAAAGAGATTGAATTTCTATGGAAGGCCTGTAAGCATGTAAGTAAACAAAGGGTCTCCATGGTGAAATAACTGTATCAACACACATATGCAAGTGAAACCTGGGTGTGGAATGAAAGACAAAGTTCAAGGATGCAAGCAGTTGAAATGAGTTACTTGAGAAATATCAGCAAAGTGTGCAGAACAGATTAGATTAGTAATGAGATCAAAATATCTGATATATGAAATAAAGGTATAAAGAATGAAATGTGGAGTGGTGAAGAGGGACATAGGCAGCACAACAAAATAGTTTGTCAAATATGAGTAGAAAGAATGGGAAAAAGTAAGAAAACTGGGTAATATAAAGAAATGGTTAGATATAGAAAATATAAGAAGACTTCTGGTGAAATACAAGGACAGTGAAGTATGCGAGAGGAGCTTGAAGCATGCAAAGAGAGAATATAAGGACATGAAGAAATAGAAAATTCATTCACAGCCATTTCCATGTGGAAATTTTTAGGATGAAAAAAAAAAATAAATAAATAAATAAATAAAAATTAAATAAATAAATAAATAAATAAAAAAGAAATGCATAATATAAACACAGATACTTTAATTCCTGAGATGGAAAATATTTAAAGGAAGACAGTATATGGTATCATAGAGAAGATTTGCAGACGCCTCAAGCAAATTTGACTTTTGTCTATGGTCTTTTAGTAGCCTGTCAAGAATTACATTCTGACAAATAAATGGATAAAAAAAAATCTAATAAGGTATTTGAATTAACAAGGGATACAGCCATGGCAACAGAGCCACTTTGGCTTACCACTCACACTTTTCCATTAACTACTGACCAAAAGCACCACATTTCCCATGGACACTGATAATATTAGGACACTGATAATATTAAGAGTTATTTCAGCCACACCTTGCACTGATGATATACTGTAACATTAACTCAATAAGTCCTTGCATACTTAGCAGAACCTTAGCAATTTATGATAGGCATACAGTGACCATATTTACTGTATTTGACTCTCATATCTTATTATTCATTGTCTTTCTTTGTAGGAGGCACACTATCCAAGGGCAACAAAACTGAAAAGAAAAGAGCACCACTGATGTGTCAATCCCCAACCAATCATGAACAATTGTAAAAAAATAATCTTAAAGCCCCATCTTGAAAAATCTGTCAAATGGAGGACGAAATAATTATAGAAACAGACAAAAAATTCTAAAATCTATAAGAAAAGGGGATGAATGATTGCGAATACTAAGTAACTCTTGTCTTTGAGGCAGATAGAATAGGAAAAAAAGTTGAAAATCTTGCACAGTGAGGCAGCAGGAGGAGGGAAGGCATTAGAAGAGCAGTTAGCATGAAAATAACAGTAAAAGATAACAGAACAAGCAACACTGCAGTGATGAAAGAGGCCGAAGATAGTTAGACGGGAGAAGTTTATAAAACAATAAAGGTCTTGATTGCACTTTGTCAAAAAAGAACAGTATGAATAGAACACTCATACATGTGAAACATACTCCATACAAGGATGGGAGAGGTCACAGTGAAGAGTTAACAGCTGTAAGGGCCTTTAGATTGAAATATGAGAAGAAAGTAGGATAGGGTTGCCACATATATTGTATATCCAAATTTTGGATGTTTTCACTAACACCAGATATAATATTAGAAAAGAAGTAAATCAATTAAAAAAATTATTTATTTACATTTGGCGCAGTAATATGGTCACAAAGCCACAAACAAGCAAACAATAATCCAAACTGATGTCTATATCAACGCACATTAAAAAGAAAAGACTAGCACGCAACGTGAGGTGAGTCATGTAACAAAGGTAGGCTGAGGCATCGACCCCATACATGACCCATACACGTTAGTCTTGAGTGAAACCAGACTAAAGCAGCTGCCACCCAGTAAACCCTCCCTCCTTCCATTCTCCCACCATTACCACCTATAGAATTATGGCATATTTCTTAAATAGTTATTGATGGAAGCTGAAATTCTAGACATTGGAGGAATTTTAAAATCCATCTTAGACATAGATTTCGATATGTGAATTCCAGACATGTCCTGGAAAATCTGAACATATGGCAACCATAAATTAAGAGGAAATGTTCATAGAAAGGGCTACTGTCAGTTGCCTCAAACACCTGTGTTTTGGTGAAGAAAATATGAGGTCTAGTAGAGAGGAAATGGTGTCCTACAGATTGAAAATTAGATCTAAAGTTACAAATGTTACAGGAGTTAGTGAAAAAAATAAGTTGACGGGGTGTCCAGACACTTGGGATCAATACCAGAAGAATAGTATGAACTAAGAACATTCACAGTAGGATTTCTAGATTGGGACTCAATACAGGTCTAAGAGTTACTGTAATAAATTTTGAATTTGAGTCAAGGGTGTGCATAGTTATGAGAAGAAGGAGAGTTATTTTTAGAGGACAGTTTGTGACTGCTCCATCATGTTGTGAGACATAAAGAGAAAGTCAGTGAGATAACAGATGGTTCAATGGAAAGTTCACAGCATTGTATGATCTAGTTCAAACTGGTCCAGTGCTCAAGCCCTCACAGGTAGTATTAATTATTCTGCAGGTGTCTACTGCCAACTCCTGCATATATGGTAATCAATGTACTCAAAAGTATTTAAGAGAGCAAAATAAATCTTAATTCATTATAAAACTACTGAAATACTTGATCACCTCCTTTACTTCTGGAGTTATCTTGAAAAATCATGATTCACATTTATCCAAAACCATTTCATTAGACTAAGATAAGCAATACCAATCTTTCTTACACTGGCAGCTCATAGCTAATATTAGTGCTACAAAAAATGTTCAGCCCTTGTTAAGATTTTGTAAAAGGAAACACACTGGTATATGAAAATTTATTCAGAAACTTTATTGCATCCCAAAAATCAAATATTTTTAATTACTATATATAATCTAAACTGTCACAGTTCAATCTTGACTGAATCCATTCTTCTTGTTTTAATTTTTCAGCACAAAATACATGGAGTAAAAGGTAAATACTGTCTTCCACCAATGTGTCAATGTCGGCACTGCGGGAACAAAAGTGTTCCCTCTCCCTCACAGGCCTGTGAGCAGCCTCCTATGTGCACATGTGCAAAGCAGCCAAACGGAGTCTCCAAGCGCACGAGTTCGAATCCTGTCCACGGTCCGAGTGTAGGTTGGGCTTCCTCACTCGAGGCAACAGTTTCCTAGCGGGTGGGCTTTGAGATAGGAGGTACCCCAAAAAGTATCCCCTTTAGCCCATAAATTCCCGTGAAAAGCCCACATGGTATATATACAAAAAAAAAAAAAAAAAAAAAAAAAAAAAAATCCATCCTGCTGGAACGGAACTGTGATGTGCACAGTTCCGTACAAAGATTTTTGTATCCTTTTAAAAACTAAGGTATAACGACTGACATTAAGCTTAAGGATTATATATTAACAACTATAAAAAAAAATCATTATATTGAATATTATCGATAATATCAAGTGAAAACAGGGGGTGCTGAAGTTCCAGTGCCTATACATGAGCCACCATTCCTTACATAAATAAATCAAATTAAAAATTAAGAAGGAATGACCTCCCACACTAAACACTACATCTAATCTTATCCAACCCTTGGTGTACCATCACCTAATATTAGCTAAGTTCACATTTCAACCCCATCATCCCATTATCATACATTCCAGGCCTTCTTACATACAACCATCGCAAAAACTAATAAATAAATAAATAATGATAAAATAATAATAACAAACAAATAAATAATGTTACATCTTGGGGTTATATAGCCCAATCTTGGTTATTCTTTCCCTATCCACACAAACTTGTGATCTTGCTAGGATTTCTGAATTTTCGGATGAGAGGGACAATAAAAGTTAAATCTTTCTATCTTACGGTAACTTAACCTATAATTTCACGAATCTCAAGAAACAACAATGGTCTTTGTGGTTCTTATTGTTCTATCATGCACTATTAACGGGTAACTGAAAAAGAAAAAAAAAAAACACGTACCAGCTGTAACACCAGTAACATTAGCCTGGAAGCAACTATACTCGCCACACAGAGGCAGTGCATGGGTGACAGAATACTAAGGTGATGGTTACTGACGGATGTGAAGGACCTCCTGTCACCGCTGCATGCACGACCGGTACTCAAACTGACCCACACACCACGACCACCAGTCTAATGTGACCTTATTACACACCATACAGGTGGGGAAGGGGTTGTTACTCACGAGAGTGGAGCGTGGAGTCACATCACAGTGAGGGGAAGAAAGGAATAAGATGGGGAAATAAGACTAGATCATCCTCTCAGGTCCCGTGTTGTTGTGAGAAGCCTTCCGTGCGGCGCCGCCTGGTGGAGCTGCATCCGCCACTTCCACCACCACCACCACCATTCTTGCAACTCTTGTGCCCTCATCTTCAGTCTTTACTAATATCAAAGGGTTTAGTTGAAGTGGGGCCAGTTTGTAAGGATATTTTTATGATTCTAATGACAGAGTAAGATTTCTACATCATTAAAAAGGAGAATAGTTGTAATGAGAGAAGTGTTTGGCTGGCCGCACCTCCACTATCTTCAAATGGTTTTTCCTAGTTGAAGTGACAAGGGTGTTTAAGTCATATCTATGATTCTAGTGATATATTGATATGATTTTTACATTATCAACATGAAGAACATTCGTGAGTAGCTTGCTAATCATCTATGAAGGTAGCCTTTGAAAAATAGTCGTGGGAGGGAACAAAGCGTTTCTGAATACGGGAAAAAAAAAAAAAAAAAACGGAATCTATAAACTGCACTGTGATAGTAGATAGGAAACGAAAGCTGCAAGGCCAAGAAATCATGTTGTGATGGTCCCCTAACTGTTTGATGATCCTGAAGTAACGTGAATTTCCATCCGAGTGCTAAGTTAGGCGGTTTTAGATTATTTCAGTTCATTAATTCAAATGCTAATCATGATTAAAAAGTCACAGTTTTACCCAGAAATTAACAATTGTTCTCGAAATTTCGGGGTTATATTATTTTCTTATTATCTTATCCACAAATCTCTAAATTAGAGCTACCTTTTGATTTCATTATGTATTCATCTAAAACTTCTAGATATATAGATTATAATCCTCTATTTGAGAAAGTTCTTTCTATTTTCTTTAATCTAACTTTACCAATCTCAAACCCTTCATCTTTTTTTGTTCTTTATTATAATTGCAGACCCTGACATAGTTACATTCTTATTTCTGTCGCTCGATCATGTTATATCCCTCATACCACTTATATATACGTGTACACATCTTTTTTTTTTTTTTTTTTTTTTTACATTACAAGATCTATCAGATCTTTAATTCAAGCTTCAATTCCCATTCGTTCGGAGGTTCGGAGTATTCATTTATCATCCTTGCGCGGAGTATTTTTAATCCTTGTAGGTATAATTTCATTTTCCTCTATATGATTTTTAAATCCTTGTTGGTATGATTTCCTTCTCCTCTATAACTGAATAGTCCTGTGATTCGTAGACGCAATCCCGCCAATTCGTCAGTTCTCTGCATTTTCAAATATTTTAATTTCTTATAAGGACTTAAGAAATTAAATGTATATACGATTGATCATGTAAAGAGATACCTCAAGTTCACGCCTGGCTTTAAGGCGAGTTCATGTGTGCCAATTTGCAACTGAGATTGCAAGTCGCTAAAGGTATCGATTGAGCCCTTCTAGTCGGAACACGTCACACATGACGACTGGAAAGTATCGGTTAGTTGGCGCCTTGGCGGGAGGTAAATGCAAACAAACAGCTACCCGCGAAGATGTCTTCCTCCAGTGACGATGCTGATGATTTAATTTGTTATTTATTAAATTGATAATTCTTAAAGAAATAACCTAATAATTTGTAACTACCAAAAAAGGGAGAAATATGTCTACAATATGTCCCCACCAGAAAGCAAACTTAAGGCTGGTTCACAGGTGCCAATTTGCGACTGAAATTGCAAGTCTGTAGAGTTTGATCTAAATAGTTGTGCCTAGCAACTGGAGAAACCAGTCGCAAAACAAGACCAACATTCTTGTTGACCAACATGTTGGTCTTGTTTAATCGATTTGCGACTTTATTTACGTTGTGACGTCACGGAGCAAACTTTGAAAATGTGGTGTCGATGTAGAGATGTCAGAGTTGGTAAGGGAACAGAACACATCTGGGACCACAAGAATGCATTAATTATACAGTAAAAAAAGATTGCGCAAATCGCCGTTCGACGAAATAACTGCCGTGCACTCTCCCAGAACTGTTTCCCTCAATGCAGGGTGTTGTTGGAGGTGAGGATTGAAGACTTATCAGAATTTTATTTTATCGTAATTGTGCATAGTCTTCTTAAGATCAGTAAGTGGTAGACACTCTTTTCTTTCCGTCAACTTTGCCAGGGACGCATCCACAGGCATGGTCTTTTCTGTTCGCTCTTCCGGTACACCAGAAGAAGAGCAACCACCGCTTCAGCATCGTATTGGTGGAAGACATCTTGGCGGGTAGCTGTTTGTTTACACTCGCTTCCCGCCAAGGCGCCAATTAGTCGATACTTTACAGTCGCTATGTGTGACGTTTTCCCAGTAGAAGGGTTCAGTCGGTACTTCTAGCGACGTGCAATTTCAGTCGCAAATTGGCACGTGTAAACCCGCCTTAACCTAACCAATAATTTGGAATCTCCCAATCGAAGACTTTCACTCACCGTGGATGCTGCTATAGTTATCATGGTAATATGAGGTAAAAAAAAATTGGGAGGGGGTTATTGTTACCTCAATTGATTGATGAGTTTATGACCGATAGGGTTCTGTTTTACACCCAAACAATAACTTCATAGGTCATAATTAGAGTAACAATTAACCTACATTTCTCATAAGAAGATTGTTAATCTTAAGAAGACTATGCACAACTGAGATCAAATTAAACCCTGAGAAGATTTCAATCCTCGCCTCCAACAACACCCTGAATTGAAAGAAACAATTATTGGAGAGTGGCAGCTATTTCATCGAACGACGATTTGCGCAAACTTTTTTTTTACTGTATAATTAATTTCTGGGGTTAAAGATGTGTTCTTTTTTCCTCACCAACTATAACATCTTCTCTACACCTGGAGACCACATTTTCAAAGCTTACTTCGTGACATTACAAAATAGATAAAGTCGCAAATCGACTAAACAAGACCAACATGTTTTTTTTGTGACTATTTTTTTCCATTCGCTAGGCACCGATATTGAGTCGGAAACTCTAGCGAATTGCAATCTTAGTCGCAAATTGGCACGTGTGAACCCATCTTTATGTTCAAACCATGCTCCCTATATAAGTATGACCACAAGTGAAAATACAACTGTGGTTCCGTGGTATGGCTTTGAATCTTCGCGAAATAGCTTGAATCTAAGGGTGGGTTCACACGTCAGCGCCTAGCGACTGGAGAAACTAGTCGCAAAACAAGACCAACATGTTGGTCTTATTCAATCGATTTCCATCTTTATTTACGAAGTGAGCTTTGAAAATGTGGTTTACAGGTATAGAGATGTTAGAGTTTGTGAAGGAAAAACGACACAGCTGGGACCCCAGGCATGAATTATACAGTAAAATAAGATTGCAAAAATCGCCGTTCGACGAAATAGCTGCCACTCTCCAAGAACTGTTTCTCTTAATGCAGGATATTGTTGTTGAGAATTGAAGACTTGTCAGGGTTTAATTTGATCATAATTGTGCATAGTTTTAAGATTAGTGTGTGGTAGACACTCCTTTCTTTCCGTCTACTTTGCCAGGGACTCATCCACAGGCATGTTCCTATCTGTTGACTCTTCCGGTACACCGAAAGAAGAGCAACCACCACTTCAGCATCGTCACTGGAGGAAGACATCTTGGCGGTAGCAGTTTGTTTACATTCACTTCCCGCCAAGGCGCCAACTTGTCGATACTTTACAGTCGCTATGTGTGACGTTTTCCGACTAGAAGGGCTCAGTCGGTACTTCTAGCGACATGCAATTTTAGTCGCAAATTGGCACGTGTGAACTCGCCTTAAGCTAAGGCGGTTGGCGCGCTGCTTACCCAGGCTGTTAATCTTTCTCTTGGTGAGATCGAGGCATAATTGATCGAATAAAAATGGGGATAAGTAAATTGTCGAAACACGCATGGTACCTTAGCCTTGCATCCTTGGGAATAAGAGATAGATGTCATCCACCACAGACTCAGAGCAAATGAGACAGATATGAGCTTCGAGGCTACGCACAGCCACGGACAATGCATGCCTCACCTGTTGCACTACTACTACTGACAAATGGCTGTAGACTAGTTAAATTGACACGATTATTTCAAGATGTTTTTTTCGGCGATAGATTAACAACATTTATACATTATTAACAAAAAATACTCTTAGGAATCCTGCTAATAATACCTATAACTTCTGAAAATATAGTCTTGTAGAAAGAGCAAAACCTGACTGAATTCTAATCTAATTTCCATGTGGCCTAATAAAGGAGGTTAGATTGGGGAGGGCGGCACGCGCCTATCCCGCCGTAATAAAAAATATATGACGCTGTGGGCAAAGCTTACGATGGCAACTTACATCCAAAACATTGGCCTCTCCTGTGATAAGCAATGGGAAATTACCACATTCTTTTTCATTACCAGAGGAAAACTAAGAAAGAACTGATGGTTTAACTTATGTAAACCACATTATAGTTTTCTAAATATATCATGTAGATCTGTTATTAACGGTGTTAATACGAAATAACTACAATATCAAAAGAAATACAACAGGACGTTTCCGGGAGAAATTATGGCAAAAAGATTGCTTTTTCTCATTCATTACATGGTAAGAAACAAAGAGTGAAGTAAAATTTCAGTAAATGATGCTTTTTTCCAATGCCCAGTGACATGAAATCAAACATCATTCTAAATATAAACGAGAGAGAGAGAGAGAGAGAGAGAGAGAGAGAGAGAGAGAGAGAGAGAGAGAGAGAGAGAGAGAGAATATTAATTAATGTACATCTCTTAGATAGATAGATAGATAGATAGATAGATAGATAGATAGAGAGAGAGAGAGAGAGAGAGAGAGAGAGAGAGAGAGAGAGAGAGAGAGAGAGAGAGAATATTAATTAATGTACATCTCTTAGATAGATAGATAGATAGATAGATAGATAGATAGAGAGAGAGAGAGAGAGAGAGAGAGAGAGAGAGAGAGAGAGAGAGAGAGAGAGAGATTAGTGTACATCTCTCAGATATATATATATATATATATATATATATATATATATATATATATATATATATATATATATATATATATATATATATATATAGAGAGAGAGAGAGAGAGAGAGAGAGAGAGAGAGAGAGAGAGAGAGAGAGAGAGAGAGAGAGAGAGGGCGTGTTAAGTAATTGCTATACCAAGAAAAAAATCAAGTTTCACCTAATATACAGTTTATTTATCCTTCATTTAAATGTACATGCATATGTACATGTTTACATCTACATGGACATGTCTATTTACAAGTGTACATGACCTTGTTCAGTCATATGTTTGCCCCAAAGACAGCTTCCCACCTCTCACCAAAGTTCACCAAAGCTGGAAAACACTGGATTATCTCATTTGTATGTATGATTTACCGTCTAAATCTTCGTGGCACAGCATGCCACGACTATTGCAGAGTCATTTAAGGTCACACGGTGGGCAGCCTCGAATCATGGACATAAAACGGAAAATAAGGAGCGTAACTTGGGCGTTCCCATGAATTTTCAATGGGAGCTGGTAATGTTTTGGGTGTAATGGGGGTATAGGGGCAGCAGCGGGCCAATAGCGCGGTGGCTTCTCTATGGTGACGTCATGCCGCCTTCTCTCATTCAACCTCCATGTTCCTAATGATCGTGATACTAATGCGCTAAAAGTGATCAAGTAATATAGTAATTCCTTCCATTGATTTTTTGTCTAAATATACTATTCAGCATAATTTGTCTCATGAGAATCGAAAAGAGCAAGTCTGCTTTATAGAAAAAAATGTCTCAGTAACATTTTCAAAGGTCAAAGACGTGAATTTTATTCGGATTTTCATAGGCATCTTTTCCATTGATAAAGCAGAATTCATGTGAAAATTTCCATAAGATCACAAAATCAACTGAAAACCGTAGAAACATCTCGTACAGCATCTTGTAACATGTCGTGAGAAGACAGGTTGATAAGTTGCTGGTGACTTTAAAGATGTTTTTTTTTTTTTTTTTGTATGATTCTAGTGACAATCTAATAAGGATTCTGCATCAGCTAGAAAAAAATATCAGTCGTGAGAACATTGTCTGTAATCTCTGGGAAATAGATAATCTTCTTGGAGTGGAGGATGTAATGAATGTGCTGAGAAATTAAGTGGTCATCCAGCCAATCTTTCCCCGTACGGACTCACCGACTAACGCGACAGATAGAGCCTGCATGATCTTAGGAGAAGGACTGAGACCACTCACACACAACATCAGACAGCGAAGCAACACGAGAGAGAGAGAGAGAGAGAGAGAGAGAGAGAGAGAGAGAGAGAGAGAGAGAGAGAGAGAGAGAGAGAGAGAGAGATCCTGTTAACCTTCTAACCTTTCACATAAAAATCCTCATAACGTAGTTGGTACAATCACGTGATATCTACGTAGCTACAGCCTTCGTCTGGCATAGTCAGGCACAGTATACACATATTCCTCAGTCCAGGGAGTGTTAGTAGCTCCGCAACAGCCTCTCGACTGGCGAACACGTGTGACACTACCACCTGTGTTGATATACTATCTGTGTGTGTGTGTGTGTGTGTGTGTGTGTGTGTGTGTGTGTGTGTGTGTGTGTGTGTGTGTGTAAAATCAGTGCCTTAGACGAAGTATCTCAGACACTTCTCAACATCACACCGTCGCCTGAGGGCCTAATGGCGACACGCTGCCCTCAAGCGATGAACGAGCTTGTCACACTCCTGCTGTTCTTGTTGGTGACGCCTGATCATGCTGACTCTGCTCTACACAACGAATGCCTTGTTAACACTTCTATCTCGACGACTGGAGTCTTGGCGAACATCATCCTTGACTCTACACGTGACACAGAGGTCAATGTAACTCTGTTCGTCCACACCAAGCAAGGCTTCAAGGGTGTCAGTCTTGAGTTGGACACGGTTAACGATGGAATGTATCACCATCAAGACCCTATTGAGTTCAAATTGCCGCCCACGTGCTTTCAGGGTGAGGCCAACTGGTGGGCGGTGTTGGTGAAGGCGAAGCTGCAGGAATATAAAAAAGATGTCTTCTTCTTCTATAGGGAACTTAAATTGCAGGTGAGAGCTGGTGAGTGTATATTGTCGTGTCTCATTGCTGGCAAATACATCAGCATTCAAAGGCTCCAAGTCACCAGTCACGGGCCCTCGGAGTGGAAAAATCATCAACCAGAGAATGAGTGTGGTACCATCAAGGAGTGGAAGACAGGAATTCCCCAAAACGTCCCTTTTTGTATGGATCTGCATTCCCTTGACGCTTCATCTCCAAGTCTTGACACCAGCACGAAGACTAAACAATCCAATCCTCTTCGCACACCCACAGTCCATGACAACTCCACACTCCCTGACCAGCCCACAACCTCAGACAAGCCCACACTCGTTGACAAGACCACAACCTCTGCTAAAGCCACAACCTCAGACAATCCCACACTCCCTGACAAGACCACAACCTCTGCCAAGGCCACAACCTCAGAAAATCCCACACTCCGTGACGAGACAACTCTCCCTGACAATCCCACAACCTCTAACGAAGCCACAACCTCTGTCAAGGCCACAATCTCTGATAAACCCGCAACGTCTGCTGGAACCACAACATCTGTTACGTCCACTATTCCCTCTGAAACGCAAACACAGTCTAGCACGGTCACACTTGGTGCTTCCAAAACAAACGATCACAAGGGTTCTTTCCATTTCGAAGTGATATATTTGGTGGCGGTGGCAGTGGGGATTGGTGTGGTGGTGTTGATAGTGGTGGTGGTGGTGGTCGTGATATTAAAAAGGCGGAGACGCAGTGATGAAGAAGCAAATGATGGTGAGTATGCCCCCTGTTTCCCCTATCCTCATTCCCCGCACACACACACACACACACACACACACACACACACACACACACACACACACACACTCACTCACTCACTCACTCACTCATTCACACACACTCTCTCTCTCTCTCTCTCTCTCTCTTCATAGTCATTTGTAGCTGTTTTTGTTGTTGTTGTTCTTATTATTATCATTCTTCTCATTATTACGTCATTGTCTTTGTTGAAATTATTGCTGTTGTTGCTACTAATGACTCTTTCGCTGCTGTTGCCGGAGTATCAATAGCTGTATCAATCAGAAGCAGCTGCATCCGTAGCAAAAACAGCAGTAGTAGCACCAACAACGTCAGAAACAGCAGTATCAGCAACCGCAGATGCATCAATAGTACTGGAAACTGCAACAGCAGCGAAAGTAGTAGTAGTAGTAGTAGTAGTAGTAGTAGTAGTAGTAAAGTAGTAAGTAGTAGTTGCAATAGTAGAAGTGGGTAATTCACCTCGGTCGGCTGCTGGTCACCCAGCCAGTCTTCCCCATTACGGAGCGAGCTCAGAGCTCATAGACAGATCTTCGGGTAGGACTGAGACCACATCAACACACAACACACACCGGGAAAGCGAGGCCACAACCCCTCGAGTTAAATCCCGTACCTATTTACTGCTAGGTGAACAGGGACCACACATTAAGAGGCTTGCCCATTTGTCTCGCCGCTTACCGGGACTCGAACCCGGCCCTTCGATTGTAGTAGTAGTAGTAGTAGTAGTAGCAGCAGCAGCAGCAGTAGCAGCAGCAGCAGTGCAGCAGTAGTGGTAGTGGTAGCAGCAGCAGTGGCAGTGAGCAGAGCAGCAAACAGCAGCAGCAGCAGCAGTAGCAGCAGCAGCAGCAGCAGTAGCAGCAGCAGCAGCAGCAGCAGCAGTAGCAGTGCAGTGCAGCAGCAGCAGCAGCAGCAGCAGCAGCAGCAGTAGCAGCAGCAGCAGCAGTGGTAGCAGCAGTGGTAGTAGCAGTAGCAGTGGTAGTAGCAGTAGCAGCAGCAGCAGCAGTAGCAGCAGCAGCAGCAGCAGCAGCAGCAGCAGCAGCAGCAGCAGCAGCAGCAGCAGCAGCAGCAGCAGCAGCAGCAGCAGCAGTAGTACTAGTAGTAGTAGTAGTAGTAGTAGTAGTAGTAGTAGTAGTAGTAGTAGTAGTAGTAGTAGTAGTAGTAGTAGTAGTAGTAGTAGTAGAAGTAACAGCAACAGCAGCGGTAATGTTAATCTCTCTCCATGCTCACAGATGTAGCAATGATACCAGAGGACACTGATGAGGCAACACGGCAAGAAAAGGTCTCGATCAACAGCCTGTATGAAGCTGTAGGCAGGCGAGAATCCAAGAACAGCCTGTATGAAGCTGTAGGCACTCAGGCGCCCACCAACAGACAGCAGGAGTCTCTGGTCAGCCAGGCGCCCACTAACAAACAGCAAGAGCCTCTGGACAGCCAGGCGTCCATCAACAGACAGCAAGAGCCTCTAGACAGCCAGGCATCCACTAACAGACAGCAGGAGCCTCTGGACAGCCAGGCGCCCATCAACAGACAGCAGGAGTCTCTAGACAGCCAGGCATCCACTAACATACAGCAGGAGCCTCTAGACAGCCAGGCATCCACTAACATACAGCAGAAGCCTCTAGACAGCCAGGCATCCACTAACATACAGCAGAAGCCTCTAGACAGCCAGGCATCCACTAACATACAGCAGAAGCCTCTGGACAGACAAGGATCAGAAAACAGTCTGTATGAGTCGTTTGAGAACGTTAGACCTCCCACATTGACTGACAGACTGACTGACTGACTGATTGAGCGAGTCCAGGAACCTCAGTACAAGATCAGTAAAAGTGAGGTTAGTTTGTTTGCCTTGTATCTATAATGTCATTGTAAATTTCACATTGTTTAGTGGTGTGTGTGTGTGTGTGTGTGTGTGTGTGTGTGTGTGTGTGTGTGTGTGTGTGTGCGTGTGTGTTAGGTTGAAGGAAAAGGGACATAAATCTTAGGACAGCGTCGGAGTTGGATGAATTAGTTGGGGGAAGACAAATGGGAAGCTAAGGAAGACCAACTATTACTAGGAAAAATATGCGTGGGATTAATACCTTCTGCTCTGCTGTCTGTGATGGCGGGACTGCGGAGATAAGGCTAATCTAAGACTTGTTTGCTTTCAATACCTTTCATTATCTTCAGTGTACTTTTAAAACTGTTTTCCACCAGTTAATGATATGATACTCTGTTAGCGTAGGTGTGACGAGGGCAAAGCAGTGCATAGTACCAACCTCACTCTAAGTAAACAAGGTGTGTGGGGCGTCACAGCTGTTACTGAGAGGTGATACACAACCTCCCTGTCTATGGATCAAGTCACAGCCACACCAGCCGTATTTAAGAATACATGCAGTAAGTACTATATGTACTAATAACCATGTAAAAGAGGAGTCCTTGCATCAGAGTAGTGTGCATCACTTTCCTACGCCAGAAGTAATTGAATTCTAATGGAGAGAGAGAGAGAGAGAGAGAGAGAGAGAGAGAGAGAGAGAGAGAG
>NC_059292.1:23958203-23965703 GCF_017591435.1 Portunus trituberculatus | reverse complement strand
TGACTATTTTGAAAACCACCAAGATATTTGTGTCTTTATCAAGTTCTACTTTCATTACTATGATGTACAATCGTTGTTAAATTACCGTTTGAACCATGAAAGCCAACTATCTTCCATTACACTCAGTTAAGTGTAATAAAAGAGGATTGGAAAATGATTAGGAACATGTGATATAGTCTTACAAGGGCGTAACCTAATCATATAACCTTCAGTCACTACAGCCTTACTTGCTGCATTACAACCCCCTATTTGTGTTACCTCATATGAACAAAGTAAAAATAAATTAGTAACTCTCATTCTGTTTTTCAATTTCGCTATTCAGATTTGGGAGACACAGATCTGGCCAGGAACAGTCTTTATGGTATCAGCGTAAAAGTCTGTATTGAACGCTGTCTAAAGCACCCTTATGTCTCAGGAATTCTTCAAAGGATGCAGAGATGTCTGACTGGATTCTCGAGTGTTTGTGTTCTCTTTTCTTTCTTCCATGCTTATTTTTGCTGAACTGTAACTTTTAAATACAAAGACACCCTTGAAAGCCCCAAATGTTATGAGCAGTCAAGATAATGGTACTAAGACATTTGAGTGTAGTCTAGGACTCTCTCAGCTGTTTGCTTGAACGGACATAGGTGGGAAGGATGAATGGAGGAAGAGGAGGAGGATGAGGAGGAGGAGGAGGAGGAGGAGGAGGAGGAGAAGGAGGATATTATGGAGGAGGAGGAAGAGAAGGAGAGGACGTAAAAACATCAATAAGTACATGAGGAGGAAGAGGAATACAGCAGCAACATTAACAACAATAACAGCTAAAACAACCACAAAGATAAAGACAAAAACAACAACAACAAACATCAACATCAACAACAGCAAGACATGAAAATAAAATAAGATAAAAAGACAAAGAGAATCCGGCTAATGATGTCAGTATACATTATCTCCCATCGCATCCTGAAGGGTAGCGGAGAGCCACGCTCCGAACACATCCTCTTCAACTCTATCGTTTTTGTTATCGGGTTTTCCAGAATTGTAATTACGAAAAAAGCAAACAAACACGAATTAGGCAATCCCATGAATAAGATTTACATATACACACACACACACACACACACACACACACACACACACACACACACACACACACACACACATACATATATATATATATATATATATATATATATATATATATATATATATATATATATATATATATATATATATATATATATATATATATATATATATATATATATATATATATATATATATATATATATATATATATATATATATATATATATATATATATATATATATATATATATATATATATATATATATATATATATATATATATATATATATATATATATATATATATATATATATATATATATATATATATATATATATATATATATATATATATATATATATATATATATATATATATATATATATATATATATATATATATATATATATATATATATATATATATATATATATATATATATATATATATATATATATATATATATATATATATATATATATATATATATATATATATATATATATATATATATATATATATATATATATATATATATATATATATATATATATATATATATATATATATATATATATATATATATATATATATATATATATATATATATATATATATATATATATATATATATATATATATATATATATATATATATATATATATATATATATATATATATATATATATATATATATATATATATATATATATATATATATATATATATATATATATATATATATATATATATATATATATATATATATATATATATATATATATATATATATATATATATATATATATATATATATATATATATATATATATATATATATATATATATATATATATATATATATATATATATATATATATATATATATATATATATATATATATATATATATATATATATATATATATATATATATATATATATATATATATATATATATATATATATATATATATATATATATATATATATATATATATATATATATATATATATATATATATATATATATATATATATATATATATATATATATATATATATATATATATATATATATATATATATATATATATATATATATATATATATATATATATATATATATATATATATATATATATATATATATATATATATATATATATATATATATATATATATATATATATATATATATATATATATATATATATATATATATATATATATATATATATATATATATATATATATATATATATATATATATATATATATATATATATATATATATATATATATATATATATATATATATATATATATATATATATATATATATATATATATATATATATATATATATATATATATATATATATATATATATATATATATATATATATATATATATATATATATATATATATATATATATATATATATATATATATATATATATATATATATATATATATATATATATATATATATATATATATATATATATATATATATATATATATATATATATATATATATATATATATATATATATATATATATATATATATATATATATATATATATATATATATATATATATATATATATATATATATATATATATATATATATATATATATATATATATATATATATATATATATATATATATATATATATATATATATATATATATATATATATATATATATATATATATATATATATATATATATATATATATATATATATATATATATATATATATATATATATATATATATATATATATATATATATATATATATATATATATATATATATATATATATATATATATATATATATATATATATATATATATATATATATATATATATATATATATATATATATATATATATATATATATATATATATATATATATATATATATATATATATATATATATATATATATATATATATATATATATATATATATATATATATATATATATATATATATATATATATATATATATATATATATATATATATATATATATATATATATATATATATATATATATATATATATATATATATATATATATATATATATATATATATATATATATATATATATATATATATATATATATATATATATATATATATATATATATATATATATATATATATATATATATATATATATATATATATATATATATATATATATATATATATATATATATATATATATATATATATATATATATATATATATATATATATATATATATATATATATATATATATATATATATATATATATATATATATATATATATATATATATATATATATATATATATATATATATATATATATATATATATATATATATATATATATATATATATATATATATATATATATATATATATATATATATATATATATATATATATATATATATATATATATATATATATATATATATATATATATATATATATATATATATATATATATATATATATATATATATATATATATATATATATATATATATATATATATATATATATATATATATATATATATATATATATATATATATATATATATATATATATATATATATATATATATATATATATATATATATATATATATATATATATATATATATATATATATATATATATATATATATATATATATATATATATATATATATATATATATATATATATATATATATATATATATATATATATATATATATATATATATATATATATATATATATATATATATATATATATATATATATATATATATATATATATATATATATATATATATATATATATATATATATATATATATATATATATATATATATATATATATATATATATATATATATATATATATATATATATATATATATATATATATATATATATATATATATATATATATATATATATATATATATATATATATATATATATATATATATATATATATATATATATATATATATATATATATATATATATATATATATATATATATATATATATATATATATATATATATATATATATATATATATATATATATATATATATATATATATATATATATATATATATATATATATATATATATATATATATATATATATATATATATATATATATATATATATATATATATATATATATATATATATATATATATATATATATATATATATATATATATATATATATATATATATATATATATATATATATATATATATATATATATATATATATATATATATATATATATATATATATATATATATATATATATATATATATATATATATATATATATATATATATATATATATATATATATATATATATATATATATATATATATATATATATATATATATATATATATATATATATATATATATATATATATATATATATATATATATATATATATATATATATATATATATATATATATATATATATATATATATATATATATATATATATATATATATATATATATATATATATATATATATATATATATATATATATATATATATATATATATATATATATATATATATATATATATATATATATATATATATATATATATATATATATATATATATATATATATATATATATATATATATATATATATATATATATATATATATATATATATATATATATATATATATATATATATATATATATATATATATATATATATATATATATATATATATATATATATATATATATATATATATATATATATATATATATATATATATATATATATATATATATATATATATATATATATATATATATATATATATATATATATATATATATATATATATATATATATATATATATATATATATATATATATATATATATATATATATATATATATATATATATATATATATATATATATATATATATATATATATATATATATATATATATATATATATATATATATATATATATATATATATATATATATATATATATATATATATATATATATATATATATATATATATATATATATATATATATATATATATATACATATATATATATATATATATATATATATATATATATATATATATATATATATATATATATATATATATATATATATATATATATATATATATATATATATATATATATATATATATATATATATATATATATATATATATATATATATATATATATATATATATATATATATATATATATATATATATATATATATATATATATATATATATATATATATATATATATATATATATATATATATATATATATATATATATATATATATATATATATATATATATATATATATATATATATATATATATATATATATATATATATATATATATATATATATATATATATATATATATATATATATATATATATATATATATATATATATATATATATATATATATATATATATATATATATATATATATATATATATATATATATATATATATATATATATATATATATATATATATATATATATATATATATATATATATATATATATATATATATATATATATATATATATATATATATATATATATATATATATATATATATATATATATATATATATATATATATATATATATATATATATATATATATATATATATATATATATATATATATATATATATATATATATATATATATATATATATATATATATATATATATATATATATATATATATATATATATATATATATATATATATATATATATATATATATATATATATATATATATATATATATATATATATATATATATATATATATATATATATATATATATATATATATATATATATATATATATATATATATATATATATATATATATATATATATATATATATATATATATATATATATATATATATATATATATATATATATATATATATATATATGTATATACACACACACACACACACACACACACACACACACACACATATATATATATATATATATATATATATATATATATATATATATATATATATATATATATATATATATATATATATATATATATATATATATATATATATATATATATATATATATATATATATATATATATATATATATATATATATATATATATATATATATATATATATATATATATATATATATATATATATATATATATATATATATATATATATATATATATATATATATATATATATATATATATATATATATATATATATATATATATATATATATATATATATATATATATATATATATATATATATATATATATATATATATATATATATATATATATATATATATATATATATATATATATATATATATATATATATATATATATATATATATATATATATATATATATATATATATATATATATATATATATATATATATATATATATATATATATATATATATATATATATATATATATATATATATATATATATATATATATATATATATATATATATATAGATATATATATATATATATATATATATATATATATATATATATATATATAGAGAGAGAGAGAGAGAGAGAGAGAGAGAGAGAGAGAGAGAGAGAGAGAGAGAGAGAGAGAGAGAGAGAGAGAGAGAGAGAGAGAGAGAGAGAGAGAGAGAGAGAACGGGACACAGTGGAAGTGATTGCACATTACTTAACTTCAAACCACGATTGTATTGACACACAAACTCACACACACACACACACACACGCACGCACATACACACACACACACACACACACACACACACACACACACACACACGTAGTGTAATGGTTAGCACGTTCGTTCCACAATCGAGAGGGCCTGGTTCGAGTCCTGGTAAGCGGCGAGGCAGATGGGCAAACCTCTTAATGTGTGGCCCCTGTTCACTTAGCAGTAAATAGGTACGGAATGTAACTCGAGGGGTTATGGCCTCGCTTTCCCGGTGTGTGGAGTGTGGTGTGGTCCCAGTCCTACCCAATGATCGGTCACTAGGAGCTCTGAGCTTTTTTTGTAGGGGAAAGGCTGGCTGGGTGACCAGCAGACAACCGTGGTGAACACATATATACACACACACACACACACACACACACACACACACACACACACAGACTGTCTGTCTCTCTCTCTCTCTCTCTCTCTCTCTCTCTCTAGGCAGTGACCACGTAGCAGGTGGTTTCTCCCAAAAAGGTCAAGGTGTCGGAAGTGACGCGACGGGAGGGGTGAGTGGCGTGCCCTCGTCTGCTTTGTTCGGGAAG
>NC_059292.1:23948203-23950703 GCF_017591435.1 Portunus trituberculatus | reverse complement strand
AGTAAATGAATAAATAAATAAAAACTAACAAACTGCGCCTAACTTGTCTCAGCGAAATTGGTGGGGAAGAATGACGGAGCGCGCAGGTGAGTGGCGAGCGAGTGTGGCTTCCAGGGATCGCACGTGGCACCTGAACATGACGTCACACTTTTGAGGTTAACTTTCACTCTCGGACCATTTTCTACCGCCTTCCTCGTCTCTCGCCAGCCAGCCAGCCAGCCAGCAAGCCAGCCCCATTCATGCGCCACCCTCCCCGCGCGTTGTATCTACCTGTATTTCCACCTTTACGTGTGTGAGTGTGTGTGTTGGTACGTTGAGATCCGTGCCTAGCTATCCTGCCGTCCCTCCAGAACCGCACCTCTCACCAGTGTAAGAAGTGACCCTCAGCAGGACACAACAACCCTCCTCTACGCTGCACCACTCCTCAAAGGGTCCCTCTGTGTAACTCCAGTATATTGCGTCTTACAGCAGCATCAACACTATAGCTACAGCAGAGACTATAGCTATAGTAGGGGGAACAAAAACAGCAGCACCAGTAAATCGCAACATCAATATGAACACCTGGGTAAGTTTCTCTAAGCTTCAAGTGAAAGTGAAATTTACCAGCACTGGCGTGAGCTACATAAAAAATCATCTGCGGCCAAACTGATTAAGTGATTATGCAGCATTGGCGGAGAGTCACTGCACCGCCCAGTTGAAAGAAAGGTTCTTCGTGTCCACTGAAACTCATACTGGCTGGAATGGGATCTGATAGAGGTCCTCAAGTGGTATAAAGAAATAGACAGTAAAATTCTCATGGTCAGGAGAGGAAGGAAAAAAAGTTTGTTTGTTTGAATTCGATTAGAAAAAAAAGGAGAAAAAAAGGAACTAGGTCTCAAACAGAGAGATGAGCGAATGAAATAGATTAAGTAATCAGGTTGTTAGTGTCCAGTCATTAGTGGCAAAATTAGACAAATTTATGGATAAGACTTATACGTGGAAATAGGTAGGCATGTTTCATAGGACTGCCACATGTAGACCTGACTACTTTTTGCAGTTTCCCGTGTTTTATCATGATGTTCTTATATGTCAACTCAAAACATCCCCTGGCGCACTCCCGAAGTAGTCTTGGGATCTGATGACAGCAGCGACTGAGACATGACGCAGTAGCTGAGAGGTGGGGCGTGGCGGGGAGGGACAACCATTTGGTCCCCCACTCTGGTCCCCTTCTCCAAGAAAAACAGTTAGGTCTATTTTTATCCAACAGCAAGACCATAAAACAAGCTGATCTCATAATAAAGTTAAAACAAATACCAAAAAGATCCATGTGTCTGTATGCTCCAGTAAAATAAATGTGATATGCTATTAGATTCCAAAACACATACATTTACTGTAATAGTTTAGAGTATGGGGTGGGAAACATTCATACGCTCTCCGGCATACGCAACTATTGACTACTGATATCTAGTACAGTCATGGTCACTAGTTGAGTAACCTTCCACACTGACCTCCATTCTGTTTACTGTGTTCCCTCCATAGGTCATCTGACATCGTATTCAAAAGCGCTTTGCTCTCCCATCACGACTGTTTTCAAAAGTCACATAGATGATTAGCCGAGTTCTCAAGAGTGTTTCTTCTAATGATAATGTAAAAACGTTGTCAATTTGCCACTGGAACCATAAGAACCACCTTAAAAACCTGTGTCACTTTAACTAGAATTTTTTTAAAGTACTGACGGTGCGGTGCAGAAACGTTTCACATTTACTGATTGTCCCTTGGTTTCGTACGGAGATTGCTAAAAGATCAGAGGACTCAAGATAAGGCATGGATCCTTGAACACTTCGCCTTCTCTTAGAAAAATTATTTTTCTGAAACCACGGAGATGATCAGCTGGGTTTCCATGTGTTTTTTTTTTTCATTCATGATGCGGAATTCATATGAAACACCATTGAGGACGCTAATAACATCCAATACAGCCTGTTGAATAAACTAAAAATTCAGTCAGTCAGTTACTCAGTCATTCATATAGCTGGTCGGTCAGACAGTCAATCAGTCAATAAGTCTGTTAAGAAGACGTTGCTAATTGGAAACGCAAAGACACTGGAAATGAAGTGTGACTAGTGAGTATCTTCTGATCTTCAATACTACATACAAAAATCAGGATAGGGAAAAACACTCATATAAGATGACTAAACCCTCTCAAACCTGACAGAACACAGGGATCCTGAGGTGACCCAACCGTTCCGGGAAGGACTGGGAGACGAGATGGTTGGACACACACACACACACACACATACACACGTATGATGCAGAATTTTTGTTAAACTATCGCCTATGAAAACATACCTTTGAATATTGCAGTAGCTTCCGTTGTTCTTATATGGATGGGGATGATAAGCGGAACTAGATTGGTATGTTTCGTACAGGGACTGCCACGTGTAAGCATGATGGTATCTTCAAATTCATCTTACATTCTTATGTTCTTTCTGTTTAATCCTTTCATATTTTTTCTATACAATTC
>NC_059292.1:23915703-23943203 GCF_017591435.1 Portunus trituberculatus | reverse complement strand
ACTACTATACTACTACTATTACTACTACTTATATTACTACCACTACTACTACTGCTGCTAATACTACCACTAATACTACTATTCATACTACTACTACTGCTGCTGGTGCTGTTGTTGTGAAAAGAAAGTTGATGCTTACTTAAGGTTTGTGCAAGACTGGATCGTTTAAACACACCAGGTATCTTTGACTTCTTTCACATAACAGCCCGAATACTGCCCCACCTGTGTACAAGCAAAGGCAGTAACAAATGGCAGTAAGAGCGTAAGTCTGTGGGCTGTCTGTTAGGTAGCGAGCCCAGGGAGGCGCGGTCACTCACCCGACCTGCTTTCCACTTTCACTTCCATCAAGCGAGGTCTCGCTGGCTATGTTTTCCCTCCCATTAAATAGCCCTTTTGTGTGTGTTTAGTGTCCCGAATGGTCCACTGCACAAGGTTTAATCTTTAAGGTCATTCTTACGTTAAGTATGGAACTCTGCAATTGTTTGATGATGAATAGTTTCGCAAAACACATTCTCAAATATTTCAACGCCTTATCTTGACTATTCTCATGATGTAAAAAACAGTTGAATAAGGAATCTACACATATATCAAGAAAAGGAAACATTATTCATATAAAACAAGTTCTGCTGGATGTTGGTGGTGATGGTGATGATGACAAACTAATACAAAAATAGAAATAATGAAGGTTTCTGCTTTTCCCTCAGTTTGCTTTGTTTCTGCTGGTGACCACGGGATTGACCTTCACCTCGGCCTTCCCGGAGAAACTTGAAGCCCTCGAGGACAAATTTGAGGATGATGAATATGAGGAGGAGCCAAAGAGACCCTACAGTTTCTCTTGGGCTGCCGCTCGCCACTACAACGGCGACCCGGACCGCGAGCACCAGGAACAACGAGGCGAGGATGGCATTACCCGCGGCGTGTACAGGTGAGTGCTCTCTCTCTCTCTCTCTCTCTCTCTCTCTCTCTCTCTCTCGCCATAACAATTATAGAAAGGAGCGATTACTGACGATTGTTGTTCCAATTCCTGCACAGCTGATCGTGCTTTCTCTCGCCTGGTATTCTCTCAGTTTAGGGATGGCATGCTGTCGGATCAAGCAGGGAAATGAAGTGTTAGGTGAGTGTTGCGTGGAAATTTTGTAAACATAAACGAATCTTATCAAATCTTTGTGTTTCAGGTATGTAGACCCTCGACTTAGAGTACAAGAGATCGTGTACTATGCTGACGACCAAGGCTTCCATGTAGACGCCTCCAATCTGCCCAAGGACACAGCAGCCGTCCAGAATGCCAAGACGAATCACGAGGAGCTCTTTGAAAAGATCCGACAGGAACACGCTCGCATCGCAGCCGAGAGAGCGCTGCTGGAGTCCCAGGAGAACCAGTACGATATTTAAATGACTCGCGGACAACGACCCTCCCTGGAACTTCATCACTGTGGCTTTGATAGGGAGATTTGAGACAGATTTTTGGATCTTTCAGAACTAAATAATGAATATTTGTGAATTTTCGATGACTAACAAGCAGTAAGCAGTGGTCACGTGACTCATCACATACCAGTATATATATATATATATATATATATATATATATATATATATATATATATATATATATATATATATATATATATATATATATATATATATATATATATATATATATATATATATATATATATATATATATATATATATATATATATATATATATATATATATATATATATATATATATATATATATATATATATATATATATATATATATATATATATATATATATATATATATATATATATATATATATATATATATATATATACTGGCACTTTATTTAAAAACAAAACAGTAGTTTCCCAAAGGAAGACCATATCATATTATTGTCACGTATTGAAGAACAGTGGAGGGTTGAATGTTCGTATTTTATGACAATATATGTGTGCCTTTCTTTTTATCATTACACAAATTAGATACTTATCTAGTTTCATGTTAACTTATTCTAACTCTCTCTCTTACATCTAAATAAGAATGTTTTTGCACCTCCGTCATTTGTCGTCTAATCATTCGTTACATTACCGGATTTTTGTGAAACTGTCAGCAGATTGAAGGACTTACGATGAGTTAAGTTGCATAATACAGTGAGAGCGAGTGAGGAAGGTTACTGGATTTCTGACCTCGACTGTACAAAGTAGGGTCTCACCAACACACTGGACAACAGCGTTCATCGGATCACTATGATTGTTTGATGCCGCTGTTCCAGATTGTAATGGTGTGCAGACTTATCTTTCTAGGAAAGCGTAAGGAATGCAGTATAAAGATGAGAAACTTGTACAGTCGTTAACGAAGTCGAGCAGTTTTCTACACTCATATCAACCGCATTATTGCATCCAGCGTCTCGAAATCTGGTGACATGTGAAATTTTCATGTATTTCTTCGCGATTAGCCCATTGTCTTTGTTACCTTGTCAATACGTAGTGTTGCGCGATCTTCTTCCATCTTAATTTTTCTGATATTGTAAAAATCTCAGTTTCGACTATTTATTTATTTATTTATTTATTTATTTATTTATTCATTTATGAAGTTTCTTAGTTACTTACAGGGTTTCTCAACACATCAGAAGACTTAAGATTGAAGGAAAAACGCTGAAAGCAATTAAAATGACTGTTCGTTACTCAACTTATAACCATGAATGTATCACGGCAACTGTGAACCTTTAGTACATTAAACTCGTTTCTCGTATATTAGTTCGTGATGTTACGCTATTTGATTATTTAATGTTATCCTGGTTTTTTCATTGCGGGACTGACCAGCGTCCCGCCATCGCTCTTCGCTCTTCTCACTAGGTATGTCATCTCCAAATTGTGTGCTCCGCTAGAGTTTATAGAACTCATCCTCTAGTAAATCACCCTTACTAATTGACATTACCCTCCTAACTCTTTACTTATTCACAACACAGAGCGAAGAGATCACTGCTTAATGTTAATCTAAGAAACAGATCCTGATGAGAGCAATGATGAACATACAAATGCAAATGTCAATGTTTTATTAAAACATGCCACAATAACATACGATGCCACACCATACCTGAAATACAAATTACATTGACCACATCAAACAAAACAACTGACCATAACTATCATTCCTAAGAATGTATATATTAGCGCAGCCTTTGTAACAATTAGGCATAATTAATTAATCGGACATCAAATCAATCAAACAATTTCAACCCATTAAATTCTAATGACAGTATGACAATCACTATTTCATAATCCGAGTAATTCATGATGATTTGACACAAGAAAAGCACATTTCAGTTACTAATTTTGTTGTCATTTAGAAAGTAAGCTCAATTTTGTATTATACCATTTATTTACAGAGAGAATAAATGTCATCATACTTTTAATTCCCGTGTTTCAGGTATGTAGATCCTCGAGACAGAGTACAAGAGATCGTATACTATGCTGACGACGAAGGCTTCCACGTGCAGCGGGCCTCCAATCTGCCCAAGGAAACGGTGGCTGTCCAGAAGGCCAGAAAATATCACGAGGAGCTCTTTGAAAAGATTCGACAGGAACACGCTCGCATTGCAGCCGAGAGGGCGCTGCTGGAGTCCCAGGAAAACCAGTATGAAATTTAACTCACGGACAACTACCCTTCCTCGAGCTTCATCACTGCGGCTTTGATAGGGAGATTGAATATTAAGGGAGAGAATTTTGGATCTTGCCATGAAAGAAATATGAGCAAGGAAATTGATAAAAATGTGTAATCATTATGCTTAGGAATGGTCACTTGACTTTACACTTTACACGAAGTAATTAGTCGGTTTTCAATGCGCTACAAAAATACTACCATCATTCCAGATGAAGATCGTGACTTGTCCGGTGTTGATGAGCTGGGGAGGGTGAATGTTCGCATATATTAATATTGTCTATGTGCCTTATTTGTATTGTTACAACTAAATCATTTATGTGTTATTATTAAACTATTTTCTTTCGTTTATTTTCCTCTTTTTTTGCTAAGTGGTTAGTGATAGGATATGGAACATAATATGTAAGCTCTGCATCTCCGTCATTACTCGTAGTATCTTCCGTCAGATTTTGTAAGACGTCCGCAGACCATAAGACTTACGACTGAGCGAAATTGCAGAATACGATGGAAGCGAGTAAGAAAGAACACTTCTGAGCACGACTGAACAATGCACGAGACAACAACGTCCAGCGTATTATAATATGTTTCTAATATGCTTTATGCCGCAATGTTAGGCAGACTTTCCTTTTTTTCAATTACAAAGATACTTCCAGAATGATGTGGCGTAAGAAAGAGTCTAACAATGAGGTGCTTTTTCGGTTGTTATCAGAACTATCCCTCTGGTCTCGTTTCCAACTAGCATCTAGGCATCTGGTGACATTTGGAACCTTCATGTATTCCTCCGTTTGTACTTCAGCGTTTTTGTAAGTCGTGAACCAAGCCAGATCTTGTGTTTTGTGCATATGTTTTAATCTTAATTCATCTGATGTCATGAAACTGTCAGAATTATTTTTTTCTTTTTTCTTTATATTTAGTAGATCAGTAGACTAAAGATTAAAATAAATAGTATGCTAAACTTAATGGGAGTACAAAAGGTTACTCTGCTTGTGACCAAGGCTGTGCCAAGACACCTGTGAAGCATTAATATACTCAATTCATTTCACCTGTATTAGCTCATGACATTATATGAATATGCTATTGGTGGGAGTGCAACACTCACACAGACACACACACACACACACACACACACACACACACACACACACCAGCATCCAGTCATCACTTCTCGTTTCTCTTGCAGCGTCATCTAGTCGAAATTCTGTGCATCATTTGAGTTTATAATTCAACTTTCATTAATTAATTCACCCGTGGGAGAAGAGAATAATTCATTACTCAAATATTCGCCTTATACAGTGCATCATCTAGAAGCTGAATTTTAAATATTTTCTGTCTACATCATGATTATGTGCTATAACTTATATATACATACATACATATATATATATATATATATATATATATATATATATATATATATATATATATATATATATATATATATATATATATATATATATATATATATATATATATATATATATATATATATATATATATATATATATATATATGCATTAAGTAGGTAATAGTTATATCATGCATTGTCAAGCGTTTCAGTGCTTTATCTAGACTTCTTTTTGACAGGGTCAAGTAGAAATTATTTAAAATGTTTACTCTATCTTTATGATAATTGAACAAGGTTCTTTATCATCAGTGATAAAAAGAACATTAATAAGAATGTTATTATTCATCTCTATGACTTTTGAAGACAATCCCAATGAGAGGCCAAAATATTTCAAAATTCGAATCCTTTACAGGAACGTCTCCTCAAGGAGTGACATTATAGATACATATTTAACTCGCATTCTTAAACACTTCGACTTCTCATTAGAACTATTTTCAAAGGCTACAGAGGTGATCATTCTTTCTTTGTTTTTCATGGACTTTCACCCTCACTGATGATGCAGAAGACTCAAGTTATGACTAGAATCACGTAAACACCTTAGAGACCCAAGTAACTTTCAATATTTATTTGTTTTTCTAAGTGGTCGAGATGAGACACCAGAATGTTTGAGAACGCGATCCTATGTAAGTTCCAGGAGGAGGAGGAACAGGAGGAGGAGGAGGAGGAGGAGGTAGGAACATGAGAGACACGTTTGTAGTATTGTAAAAATAAAGGCTGTTATCGTACACGTCTCTGTGCATATTGACCTTCTGTGGTATACTGACCGTGCCCAACACTTCCTGAATTGACTAGTTGTGACCTACGCACTAGTTCTCGTTATGTTTCACTTTTCTTTAGTGCAGTATGAATATTATAGAACTAAACTGTATGTATTTGATATATATATATATATATATATATATATATATATATATATATATATATATATATATATATATATATAGAGAGAGAGAGAGAGAGAGAGAGAGAGAGAGAGAGAGAGAGAGAGAGAGAGAGAGAGAGAGAGAGAGAGAGAGAGAGAGAGAGAAGGGTAAGGGGGGAGATAATACAAGGAAAGGAGACGCCCAAGTTGAAGCACGTGTATCTAGTTACCGCTGTGCTCCAGTGGTGACTGACAGGATGGCCTCCTTTCCTCTAGACACCCTGTGGAGAAATTAATGTTTTAGTGCACCTCTACATAGTTACGTGTAGCCAGAGTGATATTCGTGTAAAAGGCCTTCACGAATTCTTCTACCTTTCTGTATCTGTACCTTCTGCGATGTCCTTGACAGAGTCCATGGAACCTATCATTGAGTCTCAATGTACAGGTGAAAAATTCGATGATTTGTGATCTGTTAAGCATATAGAGAGATATAAAAGGACATTCTTTTTCTTTTTCTAGCGTTTGTCATTTTCATATATAAAGAAAAATGTGGTATGAGCCACTCGGACCAAGGACAAGTTTCAGAGATGGAATTCTTTAGCACAACTTGCCTCACTTTTTGGTGAAGGAGAATTTTCTTCGATCATCCCTTGGATGGCACCATTTGCTGAGCACCATCTCTCCGCCCAACACTACCGTGGACGTCACCAGACCCAAGGTTAGCAAGAAGAACGCCGCCTGGAGGAATGTTTTGTATGTATGTCGAGGGATTACTCAATCGTCGCTGTCTTTATACACACACACACACACACAATATATATATATATATATATATATATATATATATATATATATATATATATATATATATATATATATATATATATATATATATTGCATGCAGAAAGACAAGAACTAGTGATGGAGAAAATTGAACGATGACAGTTTGTTTCCACCAGTGGATCATAGAAATAAACTAAAGATCATTCTGCGGACTATACTGAAGATTAGTATTATCAGTAAAGCTTTTATTTCTTCATTAAAACTTGTGCGAATGCCTAAAGTAGTGAGGTCATCAAGTCCAGTGAATTTCAATTCTATAAATCAAATGAGAATCGGCATATGGACCTCAGAACTGTTTTATGTTACGCACTCATGAAATAAATAAATAAACAAATAAACATATAAATAATTGAGGATTGGATGGATGGCGTTAGCTGCCAGATAATGCTCTCTGATCCGAGTCAGTTTGTACACCATGACCTCTCTACTCTGTCCAACAACAGTACATTAAAGTCACCAAGATGGCATTTTCTGGAACTCTTTGAGCACTCGTAACAGTGTACCTGAAGGTGTTGGACGGTGATGGCAGGAGGCCCCGTGGTCTTGCCTGCACGGTTACTAGAGGATCCTCCAGCCACCTCGTCCCCTGCCCACTTGTACACTAGACCGCCCTCTGACAACCGCCGCAAGCTGGAAACATACCACATTCACTTTTAAGTTTGCATCTTAGCCGCGCACAAAGTTATCTTTCAATCACCAAGGTGATACTCATATAGTTACGGTCAGTGGTTGATAAATCTTATACATTCACTTCCCTCAATTTTAAATCTTTTGATCTACTAATGACATCCTCACAAGGTCTTGCAATTGACTAACACTCACCAGACTAGAGAACCTAAAGTTAAGGAAAAACGCCGCACACAATGAAGACGAGCGTGGCACGTTAACCAACTTCTTACCATGACTATATACATACATTGTTCAAAGCTCATACTGGAATGTTTTAATTTGAATTCTTATGCATAATCGAGAATGATAAAGCTAAGAGCTCATGATTTACAACCCTAGCGTGCTGTAAAGGAACTAACATGTCACTGAAGGCGTCCCTCAGGGGAGAGCCGGTGCTGCAGGCGATACCATAGCTCTGGGGCAGGAAGGTCTCTCGGCCAATATGGAATTTGTGTCTCTGGCCGCTCTGTGTGGCTTTCATGACGGAGTTAAGCTGAGCGTTGATGAACACGTAGTACTCCCGCTTTAGGATCTGCCCGAGGTGTAACGAAGGACTTTAAGGGTTGATATTGTAAGCGTCTGTTCTTAAACGTTTCGGCACCTTATCTTGGTCACTTCAGTAAGCTATAGTGAATATTTTCTAGAGTTTTCAAGGCCATATGTAGTGGTAAAGCAACGAAGAACAACAAGAAAATAGCTAACCCAATTTATCACCTTTTTGAAGTTTCAAAACAGTTTTAATAAAACACTGCGTTTCAAGAATGTGAGTCATAGAGACATTGAAATGTTAATCAAAATGGTGGCCATCAAAGGGAACGAATGTTCAGGGAACGAATCTGTCAGGACAATCACGAGTAACATGAATCCTATAAGTTATTGATCAGACCAAACCATCAACAAGAATAGCATGAATTTTGGTGGCCCTTCACTGTCCTGTCACTGCCATAGAAAGTCTAATATGTACAGCTTTATGTGGCCATGATTCAGACGAAAGTACTCTCTCTGTTTTTACCATGTCGATACCGCTTTGCGGGGCAGGCAGGAAACTCTCGTCTCTGTCTTCGTGGTTCATGAGCAGCCAAACCTCCCGGTAAATTCCAGTTTTAGCTCCCTGTTAACAGTCAGTGGCCGCCGGAAATAGAATATAGCGTGTGTACGTAAGTAAGAAAGAATATAAAAGCAAAGAAGCAAGGTTGATATTAATATACTAAATATTCTTAACCATGATACAGTTAATCAGGCAACGCAGATCGTCCCTGTGATACCTTTAGGGTCTCCTCAAAGCTGGAGTCTCTGGTGGTGCCAATGGTGTAGCCTCGGCGGCGGGCGTCTGCCAGTTGTTGCAGGGAGTCGATGGGCTTATCAAACGCCGGAATGGCTAGCACTGCTGTCAGGGTTCCAGAATACATGGCTGAAAAACAGATCAGATGCTTTTAATATCTTCCTACTCCGCTGTTTAGTCATGTCCCCGAGGAGCAGCGAGACTGACTCACCGTAAATGTAGAAAGAGAAGAGATACCAGCCGAAGAAAATCAACTTCAGAACCCAGCTGGAGGTGGTGATGAGGTTGTTCTGCACCATCAGATTGCGGTACATGTTAAAGGTGAGCTCCTGAGGGGTGTAGTGCGGCTGATCGGGATGGTCCAACACGTGAACCAGCAGCCGCGTTACCAGGTACAGGAATGGTCCCACCGCTGCCACTGCCACAACAATGCACAACCACACCTGCAATACACACGTACACCTCCACTCATTATTACTATCAATTGAAACTGATAACCAAAAGCCACTAAATGGTTCAGCTGTACCTTAATAGCTTTTATGCAGACAATGGTGAAGAAAGGCGGCAATTAGCGTCATCACCCTCCCCGAGTTACGCACCTCTATTGTGAACGGAGAAAAGACAGCGAAGGTTCTGCTTTTTTCTTTCGGCGCTCCAGACACCAGCGTCGTTGATTCCATATAGTAAGGCATTGTGAAATCCACCACAGTTTCTCGGCTGCCTAGGATTCCATCACATAGCACGAGGGAGGCAGTTATCATGGGAGAGAGGACACAGTACTTTGCCAATATTAGGGAAAAGTGCTTGTCAATATGACACACTATCTATACGAGCTATCAGGAAGTAACAGACCTGGAGCTGACCTGTTTTACGCTTTCAACACTAATGCTATAAAATATAAAAGACCACATAAGTATTTAGACAGACCCTCATGATGCTTTCCCCTATTCTTTTCCAACTAACGGTACATAATCCTTGTTCACAATAAAATGTGATCATGCAAGGACTTGAAATTCCTATAAACTTTCTAATGGAACCTGATAAAAATAGTTTAATAAGTCGAAACGTATACAGACAGCACTCTCAAACGTTTGAGCATCGTTTGTCAACAACACGTATCAGTTTCCGCTGGACATTATCAGGATTTTGAAGGGTATTTTTATCATTCATATGACTTTTAGAGTGTTTTCACACTTCTGGTGATTTGTAAGACTGTTTTCATAATTCTAATAATTTTCAAATATGGTTTAAAAATTCTAGGGATTTTTCAAGTGTTTTCTTAGCTCTAATGATTTTTTTCCAGTACTTTCGAAATTCAAATAATCTTACAGCTTTATATAACTCTTGACGATTTTATAAGACGTTTTCATTGCGTCTAGCAATTTCTAAGGATGTTTTCATAATTCTAGTGATTCTAATTGTGAAGAATTGAATTATATGGAAACACACATATAGGGCCATATTTTGAAACACTTCTCTGCACCTCTATTGCATTGAAAAGGCTATAGTTGAAGTTACAAGGGATTTCAAAGCTGTTTTTTAAGGTCCTAGTGACACATTAACAAGATTTTTTGAGAACTCGGCTAATCATTTCTGTGGGTTTTGGAAATAATCGTGGTGAGAGATCAAAGCTTTTCTGAAGACATAGCATGCAGACATGTACGTACTCTCATTTCCTCCCTCCCTAGTTTCCCTGACCTATACGTACCTGTGATGGAGAGTTCACAGAGTGTAGCGTGGGCTTCGTGTCTGTGAACCTGCCCCACAAGTCCCGTCACGCTGCCGTCAAGTTGCGGGCCGCCCCACTTCCCATCAGGAGGTCGAATGAGATGATACCTGAGAAACCGATGCCATTACCTTCCGTGGTGTTAGGGTAGATGTGTGCCATGGACAGTATTCTGAAGCACTTTTGCGCATACCTAGACTGCATTCAAAGGGCTCTACTTGAATTGACACGCGTTTTTAGGGTGCTTTTTTTTCGTTTCTGGTAACAGATTAACAAGATTTTTACGTTATTATCAGAAGAAACACGCTTGAAAACTCGGCTGATCCTCTCTGTGGCCTTTGAAAATAGTCGTGGTGAGAGAGTGAGGCGTTTCTGAATACAGGTAGTCAGCATTATTAGTGGGCAGCATAATATAGAACCTGAACCACCGTCTAGGCACACACACACACACACACACACACACACACACACACACACACACACACACACACAATTCAGGGACCGCCATGTATCGCTAAACCTACCTTCTTCTTAATGTCACCATTATACTATAATGTTCTTGTGTACAAAAGAAAAAAAAAAAAAAAAAGGAGCCAATCAGCCAATCAATAAATGAATAGATAATGTCACTGAGTAAGAAAAACCATACAATTTAGCTAACATCGAGAAGGCAATTATGATCCGATCAGTGGTAACAAAATAGAACTGCCACACTCACACAGCCACACCCTGCCATACACACACCAGCACCGTGCCACACTCACACACCAACACCCTGCCACACTCACACAGTCACACCCTGCCACACACACACACCAGCACCCTGCCACACTCACTCAGCCACACCCTGCCACACTCACTCAGCCACACCCTGCCTAACTCACTCAGCCCCACCCTGCCACACTCACTCAGCCATACCCTGCCACATTAACACAGCCACACCCTGCATCACTCACACACCAACACCCACCCATACTCACTCAGCACACCCTGCCACACTCACTCAGCCACACCCTGCCACACTCACTCAGCCATACCCTGCCACACTCACTCAGCCACACCCTGCCACATTAATACAGCCACACCCTGCCACACTCACACCAACACCCAGCCACACTCACTCAGCCACACCTTGCCACACTCACTCAGCCACACCCTGCCACACTCACACCAACACCCAGCCACACTCACTCAGCCACAACTTGCCACACTCACTCAGCCACACCCTGCCACACTCACTCAGCCACACCCTGCCACATTAACACAGCCACACCCTGCCACACTCATTCAGCCACATCCTGCCACATTAACACAGCCACACCCTGCTTCATTCACACAGCCATACCCTGCCACACTCACATAGCTATACCCTGCCACACTCACACAGCCACACCCTGCCACACTCACACAGCCACACCCTGCCACACTCACACAGCCACACCCTGCCACACTCACACAGCCACATCCTGCCACACTCACACAGCCACACCCTGCCACATTCACACAGCCACACCCTGCCACACTTACACAGCCACACCCTGCCACACTCACACAGCCATACCCTGCCACACTCACATAGCCACACCCTGCCACATTCACACAGCCACACCCTGCCACACTCACGCAGCTCTACCCTGCCACACTCACACAGCCACACCCTGCCACACTCACGCAGCTCTACCCTGCCACACTCACACAGCCACACCCTGCCACATTCACACAGCTATACCCTGCCACACTCACACAGCCACACCCTGCCACACTCACGCAGCTCTACCCTGCCACACTCACACAGCCACACCCTGCCACATTCACACAGCTATACCCTGCCACACTCACACAGCCACACCCTGCCACACTCACGCAGCTCTACCCTGCCACACTCACACAGCCACACCCTGCCACACTCACGCAGCTCTACCCTGCCACACTCACACAGTCACACTCTGCCACATTCACACAGCTATACCCTGCCATACTCACGTAAAGTTGAGTGACTGGCTGAGGGTGTTGATAACTTGCAGGTCCACGCCCGAGATGGGGATGACCGTGCCGTTCGTGAGGGTGTTGATCCTGAAGAAGGGCCAGTTATTGTTGGTGGTGACGAGCAAGTGGCGCCCGTTTAAGTTCGAGTAGAGGTGGGACAGATCAGGCAGCAGGTCTCTCTTTAGGTCGTCCATCCCTGATCCCATCCACACCCCGACGAAAGAAAACCTGTCCATTGTACGGTTTTAATTTTGCAGGTCTGTTTCTCCTAGGTGAGCGGAGGCCCATCCAGTAGAACAGTTTCTGTTACGCACAACTTTCACGTATATTTCTCGCAAAATGAAGCAAAACACAGCTTATATATATGAAGTATTTTTGTCTTAAAAGTACTTGAATTATCTACATACTAGCTTCACTAACGGGACACCTTACAGCCAACTGTACTTTGCCTAAGCTCTTACAGTAGAAGGATTGTAGCTATACGACACTATACCTTTCCATCAGGAACTGACATGGCTAAGAGGGTGGTGATGTGTGTATGGGTGTTTGGTACCTTGTTTGGGTCACACCACACCATATGTTATTGCCGACCACCAGTGGTATATAAATGGATACAACACTTAGAATCACATATCAAGTGAAAGGAGTTTGCTCTAACGATTAACATCATGATTCTGAGAGATAACATTTTGACACCACATACAAAAAATATAAATGATTCGGTATTATGCATTCCATAATTCTCAAGAAAGACAAAGCAAGGTAAGGCTTACCTTGACGGAAAGTGACAAGGTGAATTGACATATGCTAATTAATTCTAATATTATCCCGCTCTTTTTATCCCAAGGTAATACCGGATATCAAAAATAAGATATCTACATTGCTTAAAACATTTTACCTGATCTTCCCGTCGGGATCGACCCTGGAAGAGTAGAGCTGCGCCAAGCGAGGCCCCTCGCGCCGCACGAGCGCCACCTGCGAATGAAATAACTTGTTAGACCTTAACGGAGGCACGTCACAAGGCAGCACGCGCTGAGGGGTTTAGACTTTAGATCCTGCAGGGTGACTTCAATCCTTGTGTTAAGAGGCACTATATATCGACAGCTAAAAGAGTGAGCAAGTACTAATTATAGTTCTTATAGGTAAATTTCAGCGCAGTAAAATTTTTAAAGTTTAGTGGCAAAAAGTAAAAAACACCATACTTTCATTACATGTCAAAGGGTTGATAGGGATATTAAGAAGAAAACTTAAATCATCAGTTTGTTACAGCGGGACTTTCAGAGTAGCTTATTGGATTTTAATTCTGCCAGGAATGTAAAGTAGGTAAGAACTGAATATTTCAATAAATTATTTTTAAATACAATAGCAGGAACAACCATCGTTCACTGTTTTGAATAGAAATATAAATGGACAAAGATCACACTGATTACAACAAAATTACACTAACTTCCTTCAGTTAAGCGTCTCTCTCCTCACCTGCGTCCCCTCCCGCAGTTCCTTCGCCAGTGTCTCCGTTAGGTCTCGTGTTGAGGTGACGACCAGCCATCGTGTTGACCGTGACTCCAGCACGTTTTTCTTTACCTGCAGTGAAACATGTACTCCCAATACTTACACAATAAAATAATAAAGTTGAGCCTCGTGTGTGAGTCTGCAATAGTAAGCCTAAGACTGGATAACTTGAATAATGTGATAGCGATATCACATTATTCTCGTCATTATGTCTCGTCACAGCGAGTGCAGGATAATGCAGTCATGACACCCAACGCCATCACTCCATCACTCTGGGACCTCCTAAGGGTTTAATTCTTAACACTGGAGTTTCATGAGTGTTTTCAAATGTAACAAAGATGATAGTGTTCTCAAGTATGTTTCTTCTCAATGGCGATGAAGAATCCTTTCAAAACTATCAAGAGTCATAAGAACACACTTAACAACTGCAATGATTTTCATTTTACGAGGTGGTAATTATAAGCTATGAGATGCTGAGACGTTTTAAGAATATAAACCTGATGTTTAAGAAACCTAAACCTGTAAACAAAGCTCCAATCCATCGACAGGATTCTCCATCTTCCCTGAATGCGACAAGCCACATTTGTTCCCCTACTTTGAGTCAGAAGGGATTCCAACAAAGATCATGTAACCTCGTATATAGTGTTTGGTGTTCGTAAAAAGATAGTGTAACATCGTATACTGACTTGACTTTAGAATTTGAATAAAGATTGTATCTATAAACACGTATGTAGTGTTTGAGAATTCAAATAAAGATCCTATAACGTTCTGTAAGGTCTTTGGAGTGCTAATAATGATTACGTAACCTCTGCTATTGTGTTTGGAGATGAGCGGTGCGCAGTCAAACCCATCATCCTCTACCTACTTGATTCTTATGGATTTCAAGAAAGTTTTTGATAGTTTTCTATTCGAGCAGACATGCAGAACATGCGTTTAGGAGAGCATTTTATCTTCCTATGTTAGAAATGCTTATTGACATGGAGGTCTTATTTCAATTACGCTTTCAATCGGCTCCCGCAGCAGAAATCACTGAAGAAGGGCGTCATAGTCTTTGGTGCGAATCCTTGTTACGGATAGTATTAATCTGAGATAGCCTTTTTTTTTTTCTTTTTATTCATGTAAGATCGGCACTGGGCAAAGGAAACAAAAAAGCTGGAAAAGAATCTTTATCATAGTGCTAGTCGCTAACGAGAGGTAAAACAGGGATCATCCAAAACTGAAGAGTACAATGTCTTGAAACCTCCCCCTTGAAAGAATTTAAGTTATGGGAAGCAGGAAGGGCATCAGCAGGTAAGGAATTCCTAGATTACCCCAACCTTACAACAGATACGGGTCAACCATGATAGGGAACGTAAGGGTGGGGAGAAAGGAAGTAGCCCTGCTCCATTACTGAGGCACAGGGAGGCAGACGCTATACTTGTTCGGTGTCAACGCTCATGACTAAACACTTCTTTTTTTTCACGAGAATGAAAAAAAGAACGAAAAAAAGAACGCTGTCCTGCAAAAACATCGTCTCTAATTGTAATAATGTAAGTCTTGATATGATCGATTATTAGAAAGATTTTTTGGTGCAGCTCGTGTGTCACTCCTCGCCTTACATTACGTCCATCAGTCCTGATTGATAACTGTCCTGTAAGAGTGTACCGTGAATCTAGATCGATGTGTGTTTCTTCTGCTCTTCTTTCTCAGCCTCGTCAGTCATTACCGGCTTTTTCGGTGCGTGGCTCAGTACACCGTCATGGCTTACTTTCCCCGCTGCTGTTCGGTCGCGACAACATACCCTCACTTAATACTGCGCCGCACCTATAGCGATCTATATACGCCGCGTGCCTCATCGGAGTGCCTCTTCTTTCAGCTCCTTCTTTATGACTGGTAGTGGCGACTGTTTTGTATTGTTGAGAGAACATCGTGCGGAGTACAAATCTTCTGTATTTTACAAGACTAAGTGGAGCACTCTCTAACTGTAATCCTCAGAAGGGAAGCATTGTCAATACTATCCTCAGCGCACCTCACTCGTTATCGTTAAAAATGTATTCAGGTCTCAAGAAGCAACCTCTGAAGAAGAGAGCTTTTAAATGTAAGCACACATCCCTTAGAGAGGAGCGAATGACGAGATCTGATAGAGGTTCGTAATTAGTATAAGGAATATGACAGTTTTCAAGTTTTTAGACAAAATGTGTAGCAGGTAGATTGCATGGGTTTCTGATACAATACATACGGCACAGCCACAGCGCCGCCTCCAGCGTGTATCCACGAGTGCTCCTCTATTGTCCGCAAACTCACGGTACTCTGGTTGCCTCAATTAGTGGTTAGTGGAGAGGTGCTAAGTGCATCGATCTGTCTGTTTGTTTACTTATTTATTTGTCTATTTGATTGTGTCTATGTGTCTGTCTGTCATAGTGTATCTCTGTCTGTCTGTCTGTTCGTATGTATGTATGTTCTATGTCCCGCTTCCACCCCCTTCTTCACACACACACACACACACACACACACACACACACACACACACACACACACACAGATTTCGTATCCTCTTCCTATCGCCGCACACACACACACACACACACACACACACACACACACACACACACACACACACACACACACACGTATCCTCTTTCTTTCACACACACACACACACACACACACACACACACACACACACACACACACACATTTCGTATCCTCTTCTTATCGCCACACACACACACACACACACACACACACACACACACACACACACACACACACACACACACATTTCAAATCCTTTTCCTCTCGCCACACACACACACACACACACACACACACACACACACACACACACACACACACACACACACACACACACACACACACACACACACACACACACCTGCTTGAAGACGTCCACCACATGTCCTGGAGAGCACATGACCAGCATATTCCTGATTGGGAGGACGTGGTGGCGAGGTGACATGAGGACCTCCGTCAATAGCCCCGCACCAGCACGATAAGGCAGTAGCATGAGTGTCCTGCCCGTTCGCCGCCACACCTGCTCCATTTCCCGGACACCTGTGCGATGCAACACGGTCACCGCCTTCCGTACTCTGACATAATGGAGTTGATGGGCGAGTGAAGAGTATGACTGATTGAGTTTTCGATGTTTTTTTTTTTTTTTTTTTTTTTTTTGGTACAGACTCGCAGACTAGGGAAGTTACTAAAAGAGAGAGAGAGAGAGAGAGAGAGAGAGAGAGAGAGAGAGAGAGAGAGAGAGAGAGAGAGAGAGAGAGAGTGTGTGTGTGTGTGTGTGTGTGTGTGTGTGTGTGTGTGTGTGTGTGTGTGTGTGTGTGTGTGTGTGTGTGTGTGTGTGTGTGTGTGTGTGTGTGTGTGTGTGTGTGTGTGTCCTTTCGCCTCTCCCATTCACCAACCTTGAGCATGAGCGTCGTGAATTAAGTAGAGGTGTTCGCCAGTGGTCAGGCTGATCAGGAAGGCAAGCAGCTCGTCCAGGTCTCTTTCCTCGTTCCTACTGCAAGCCATAAATCATTTCTGTAGTAAACAAGGGAGCCAAAAAGCAAGGATACATTTGCAATACTCACTGCCAAGTTTGTACAACACGCCAGGAAAGGTAAAATCTGTCATTTCACAAAACTATATTCCCATAATTTTCGACAACCATTTTGGGACTACTTTTTGTAGAATGGTATCTTAATTGGGAAATTTTCCTGGCCTTATCGTGGCCCTTGGTCTGAGTCTTTCTTACATATGCATATTTCGTGGGTAGAACTATCACATTTGACCAACTGCAAGCTCTCTACTTCCTAACATCCAGCATTTCTCGCAAATGTTGAACTCTCATTAACACTCTTCACGTGTTCCAAGCTGTGTGTGTGTGTGTGTGTGTGTGTGTGTGTGTGTGTGTGTGTGTGTGTGTGTGTGTGTGTGTGTGTGTGTGTGTGTGTGTGTGTGTGTGTGTGTGTGTGTGTGTGTGATTCACTGTTTGATCTGGTGCAGTCTCTGACGAGACAGTCAGACGTTACCCTACGGAACGAGCTCAGAGCTCATTATTTCCGATCTTCGGATAGGCCTGAGACCAGGCACACACCACACACCGGGACAACAAGGTCACAACTTCTTGATTAACATCCCGTACCTACTCACTGCTAGGTGAACAAGGGTTACACGTGAAAGGAGACACACCCAAATATCTCCACCCGGCCGAGGAATCGAACCCCGGTCCTCTGGCTTGTGAAGCCAGCGTTCTAACCACTGAGCTACCGGGCCGTGTGTGTGTGTGTGTGTGTGTGTGTGTGTGTGTGTGTGTGTGTGTGTGTCTGTGTTTTATATTGTTTTTAATATGCGGATAAAAAATGTTATATACGTGTGTGTGTGTGTGTGTGTGTGTGTGTGTGTGTGTGTGTGTGTGTGTGTGTGTGTGTGTCTGTCTGTCTGTCTGTTCGTGTGTAATTCACCACGGTCCCCTGCTGGTCACCCAGCCAGTCTTCCCCATTTACGGAGCGAGCTCAGAGCTCATAGACCGATCTTCGGGTAGGACTGAGACCACAACACACTCTACACACCGGGAAAGCGAGGCCACAACCCCTCGAGTTACATCCCGTACCTATTTACTGCTAGGTGAACAGGGGCCACACATTAAGAGGCTTGCCCATTTGCCTCGCCGCGCCGGGACTCGAGCCCGGCCCTCTCGATTGTGAGTCGAGCGTGCTAACCACTACACTACGTAGTGTGTGTGTGTGTGTGTGTGTGTGTGTGTGTGTGTGTGTGTGTGTGTGTGTGTGTATCTGTTTGTGTGTGTGTGTGTGTGTGTGTGTGTGTGTGTGTGTGTGTGTGTGTGTGTGTGTGTGTGTGTGTGTGTGTGTGTGTGTGTGTGTGTGTGTGTGTGTGTGTGTGTGTGTGTGTGTATGGAACAAAGGAAGATAAGATCACTGTTTATCATCTCTGTCGTATAACTCATTATTTTCTAGGGAAAGAGACATAGAAGAGGATAGTTTAGCTTCACCAAGCTACGAAAATGTCAGTCAGATTTATCAGACTCAGGATGTTATTTCCTTTATTTCTTGTAAATTAAGAAACTGGGTGGTGTGCCCGAGTTATCTCTCTCTCTCTCTCTCTCTCTCTCTCTCTCTCTCTCTCTCTCTCTCTCTCTCTCTCTCTCTCTCTCTCTCTCTCTCTCTCTCTCTCTCTCTCTCTCTCTCTATATATATATATATATATATATATATATATATATATATATATATATATATATATATATATATATATATATATATATATATATATATATATATATATATATATATATATATATATATATATATATATATATATATATATATATATATATATATATATATATATATATATATATATATATATATATATATATATATATATATATATATATATATATATATATATATATATATATATATATATATATATATATATATATATATATATATATATATATATATATATATATATATATATATATATATATATATATATATATATATATATATATATATATATATATATATATATATATATATATATATATATATATATATATATATATATATATATATATATATATATATATATATATATATATATATATATATATATATATATATATATATATATATATATATATATATATATATATATATATATATATATATATATATATATATATATATATATATATATATATATATATATATATATATATATATATATATATATATATATATATATATATATATATATATATATATATATATATATATATATATATATATATATATATATATATATATAAATATTCAGCACAATTTTTATGATATAACATTCGCGGCGCGCGCGCACACACACACACAGATAGATAAATAGATTGATAGATAGATATTCATTGACCACAACTGTACATATATAGGTACTGTACAAAGCACATTATTTTCATATCTATTGATCTTTAGAATTTCGTTTCATTATCAAAATAGTGTTTATAATTTGCAGTCCGCAATTTGGCATTTCAGTAAAATTTTTACATAAAAAGAAACCCAAAGCCGATAAACATCAAAATAAAAAACTATACTAGGTTATTGTAACGCATGCATCTTAAACATATCACACTCGCACACACTATACGTAAGTGGCGCAAGTGGTTGGCGCTTATGTCATCATATGGATTAACTTCTAGGGAGAGAGAGAGAGAGAGAGAGAGAGAGAGAGCTACAGGATGCTGTCCTGCCTCTTGTATCCTAAGTATGAGTAACAGCGTACATGACATTATAGCTGCGTTTGTTTTGTAACTGGAATGTCACTAAGAAGTATCCACAGGTGCCAGAGTTTTATTGATGATTTGTTTTATCTGTGAAATAAATTAATAGCCCGAGAGAGAGAGAGAGAGAGAGAGAGAGAGAGAGAGAGAGAGAGAGAGAGAGAGAGAGAAAGAGAGAATCAAAGGAAAAGACTGACAAGCTCCAAGTAGCTATGACGTACTTGTATGTTCCCACCAGTACAGAAAAGCGTATCCTGCCTGTAGTGTCAAATGTTCCGGCGTCATCTCATTTCTTCACAGACCGCAATTGAAGTTGCTGAAGTTTTCAAGAATGGGTGTTCGCGATTCAAGTGGTAATTTATCAGTGACTATCCATCATTAATAGGGAAAGAAATGCTTACTAAAAAGTCTGGTAAATCCTGTACGTAGTCATTAAAAATAACCACCTATGAGAGAGCGAAACATTTCGAAATCTAGTGTTGTGCATACTGAATGAAAAAAAAAAAAAAAAGACTCGGTAACAGAAAACTGACAGACCAAAGCTAATGAGTAAACTATTAAATTTTAGCGTCGCACAGTATCGTGTCCGTCACTGTGCTGCGGTTGAAGGTTACAATACACTGGAGAATGCCACACACGTAAAAAAGGAGGAGGAGGAGGAGGAGGAGGAGGACAAGTGACAAGAGGTTTATATTACACACAAAAAGTAGGCCAATAGAAAAAAAAAATGGAGAAGTAAATTAATAAATGAATAAATAAATAGTAAAAAAAAAAAAGTGAGAGGATGGCAAGGCACGGATGAGGCAGCACTGAAACAACAAAAATAATAATCACAAGACGGTCACGTAGCAGGTCTTATTTTACCTGGTGATGGAGAGCGACAGTGATTGGTTTCCTTCCTCACTGCCTCTACTGTGCATAGCCCGAGCCTCCCTGCCGTGGCGCCACGCGTGATGGGAAGCACACAAGATACATTACACAGGAACATAAGAACATGAACATGCTGTAGGGGAAGCTGCAATAAGTCATCAGTCCTACACGTAGCTATTCCTGTATGAAACATGCTTATTTATCTCCACCTATCATACTCATCCATAAATTTGTTTGTTCTTTTAAAGTTCCCTAATGACTCACCACTAACAACTTGATAATTGAGTCTGTTCTATTCCTGAACCGCTCTATCCAAGAACGAATACCTTCTTAACTCGTCTTTCAATAAACTTTTTTCTTATTTCAGTGCTTTATTTCTTGTTCAATCCTGATTTCTGATCCTGAGAACTTTGCTCACGTCACCCTTGTTAGAGTGAATAGGTGTTCTGACTTCCACCAGGGACGAGTAAGTCAGAGATAAAATTCCCTAACGTTCAGGCATTCCATTTCCACCAAGAATGTAAAGAAGTAAGCAAAAGTGACAGTAATACCGAAAATTCCAGTGATGATCAGTACTAAAACACGAGACAGTATTTTATTCCTAAACGTTCGGGTGTCCTATCTCAAAACGATATATGAAGTAGTAAAGCGTATCAGTAATAGCGTGCCTCCCTATTTTCTTGCGGGAGCTATTGAGTTCAAACTACCTTAATGATCTGATATACGTATTACCTACTTGGGATGAGAAAGGCTCGTATGTGTAGATTTCTTTTGACTTATGTGGCTCTTAAAAGTGTTTTTATGAAAGACTGGTGTGTATATTCTTTGTCTCTTTCGATCCTAACGTTATTGTTACGTGGCTTTTGAAGTTATTGTTATTTTCAAAGGTATTTTCATGATTCCAGTGATAGTTTGAGAAGTATCATGTGCCATCAGTTGTAAAGCATCCATGTGAGCTCGGTGATGTCGACTACTATATAGTGTTTTTTTTTTAGTTATTGTTATTTTCGTGGTAGTTTCGAAGACTCTAATGAAAATTTAACGAATATTGTGTGCCATCAAGTGAAAAAAAGAAAGATTCATAAGAACCTGAGAGTATTCGTATTTTCAAGTGCGTTTTCATGATTATGATGACTGGTTAACAATGATTCTGTACTTTCAATTTGAAAAAGAAAGAATACCCTCGAGAACCGAACTCATCATCTGTGGGTCCTAAAAAACACTTACAATAAGCCTAAAAATAAACACGAACAGATTATTCATCATTGTTCTATAATCTAGCAAGCTTTTCTCACCCTCCGTGTGTGGGCTGCTGGGTGAAGATGGCATGGTGGATCATTGGCAGGCCCTGACCGGGATCTGGAATCCCCGTGCAGACACAAGCTGTGGTTACCAAGACACACAGTCAGCTTATCTCCCAGCACAGCATAATAGCACCGCCTGGTTCACGCACAGACACAATATAGCTAATCTTAACTCTCCTAGTGACCACTGCCCTAACAGTTACCCTGGCGAACACACACACTCTCTCTCTCTCTCTGCTATGGTAATTTCTTCTCTTCCGAAGCAAAGGTACACCAAGATATAGATAAATATTATTCAGAGGATGATGTGCAAGACTGGACTGATTACAAGAGACTAACACAAACATCGATCCTGCCTTTAGTGATGGAGTATTCATAAAAGAAAAAGAAGAGTTTGTTACCATCATTAAATTCTGATTCTATCTATATGGCTTGTATTAGAACATTGGTAGAATTGCACTCAGCAACATTGTGAACATAAGACAAGCAGTAAACAGTCAATGGATCTACACGTGACGGTCGTCGTGGTCCATGTCCATAAATTCTTGTTATCTTTTTAAAACTCTCTATTAATGACTCTGTACTAACAACCCGCTGAATACTGAGTATGTTCCAGTCTCTACTAGTGACTCTACACAACAGCCTGTTTACTGAGCCTATTCTAATTCTTTCTCTTTTTTTTTTTTTTTTTAACTAATGCTTTTTTCTCTTTTCAATAAATTTACCGACATTGAATTCTTACTCTCTCTGGACCACTTGAAGACTTCTGGCGAGCTCTCATGTGTTCTGCTGAGACAATCTGTAAAACTTCGTAACAATAACTCCCAGGAATTCACAATAAAGAAAACAAGCGTATTACCTACAATTAACCAACGTGCACTCACCCAAGAGCGGCAGCAGCAGCAAAACAGACATAGCACCTTCATCCATTGTTCCGTGCTGTCCCTCCTCCTCCTTCCGCTGATTCACTCACATGTGTCACTCTATCAGACAACGTGAGCGCAGTGTTAGGATTTTATATCTACATAAAAATTAATCCCCGCAGAATTCTATGTGAAGGTATTTGGATGCATAACTGCCTGACTCACACACCTAGATCCCTCCTCGTCAAGCCATGAGATCAGTGTTTCGATGACGTATCGCACTAGTGTTAGCGTGCACCAAATTCTACTATCTATCTATTTATTTAATTTTGTATGAAGGGCACTAGCCATGCGCAACAGAGAGAGAGAGAGAGAGAGAGAGAGAGAGAGAGAGAGAGAGAGAGAGAGAGAGAGAGAGAGAGAGAGAGAGAGAGAGAGAGAGAGAGAGAGAGAGAGAGAAAGGCTCCATGAGGTACGTACTTGTCACTACAGAAAAAATAGATCCAAAAATAGAGAATAAGTGTCTTGAAACCTCTTTGAGTGTTATGAATGAATGAGAATGCCGTGTTGTGAGTTTAGAGAAAAGCTTCAAGATTCAAAGTTAGATGATGGAGCAGTTCATAATTTTTAGTGTCCATGGTTATTCCGATGAAGCGAACAGTGTCCCTAGCAATCAAAGGATTACAAAATCTGAGAACCAAAGAAATATACCATCAAACAAATGCATAAATAAACGGACCAGCGCAAAATTAAAACATTCTTCCTAGTTATTCTTGTATCTTAATGCAGACACTAAGGAATGTTTTTTCTTGCGTGTTTTAGACTCTCATATCTCTAGAAAGTCAACCTCTTCAACAGAAAAAGTAATAATAAAGTTAAATGCGATGAAATAAAAACCACGTGAAGGCAATAAAGCTACGAAGAGGCAAGTTTCTAAATACAGTGGCTACCAAGGGTGAAGCTTCATGGCTGGGGCTAGTGGGGAGAGGAGGAAGGTGAGGAGAGAAGCCTTCGGGGAGGTGGAGACATTACTTTATTGCGTGACATATACTGTGCCATAATAACATCTAATTGCAAAGGGGATTTGTCATGAGAGAGAGAGAGAGAGAGAGAGAGAGAGAGAGAGAGAGAGAGAGAGAGAGAGAGAGAGAGAGAGAGAGAGAAATGTTTCTATTCTTTACATATTCTAATGCACTTAAACCTAGTAACTTTCACTAATATCTGTCAAAAGTAATCTGGATTAGACGCGGAGATGTCAGAATATGTAGTTTCCGAGAGCAATGCCTCGGGATGAGACTGTGAACACTTTAACGATCCCTTCAGTACCAAGACACGTTTTCATATTGGTTCTGCTTATTGTTTGTTGTTTTTATACCGTTTCAGAAACTTATGTGGGAATTAGAATAACGAAGACTCTGGCCAGTAATCTTCTAACCTTTATAGGCCCTTTCTAATGTAAAGAAAATCGTATAATCATACCCAAAGCTCATGGTAAAAATGCGTCCCAGTAATGAAGGGTCAATATCAGTGAGATGACGTCCGCCTCGTGTTATCTGACGAATTTTGAGTACAGTTAACCTTAATAATCATGTGCTCAACAGACCAAAAATGCAGGTAAAAATCTATTATAATCATACAATAGTGAGAAAGTATTAATCTAATTCCCTTTTTACGTTAATTTTCCATTTTTAATTTGAAATATAGTAATAACCAATATGCAATCTGAAATATTGTTATGGTAAACAATGTAAGAGGCTTAGAATTCATTACAATTATGTTCTGGGCAAACGGTATACCTTAAATTTCATTATGGTGTTAATTATCTCTTATTCACTGATATGAAATACAGTAATGGTAAATATGTGAAGACCAGACCAAGGAGGCGCCTCAGAATTATTTACAATGCGCTGGCGAGAAAAGCTTACCGCTACTTTCTCTCTGGTGTTAATGATCTTTCTACGAATTTCAACTACAGTGATGCTAAATACGTGAATACCTAACTTAGGGAATGCATGAAAATGAAACAATAATCATGCACTGGTTAGGGTATACCTTTATTTCCTGCTTGTGTGTGAGGGTCGTGTGCTGGTGAGGGGAAGTGCTGACTGACGAGAGTGGAGATTATGGTGAAACACCACAGAGGAGATCGACCGTGTGCCGTGCCCACTGTTCCTGGCTGGTGGACCGCTGGCACGCGCACTGCTTATGGTCACTTCGCTGAGCTGCATTTTTGCCTCAACTCCACACAGGCGCACTCACCATCATGTCTAGATGGACTGGTGCACAGGCAACTACTCATGTATTATGTGTACCTCCTCCCAAAGCTTTTTACTCTCCTGACGAGGAACTTTCGTGGGAGTGATTCTTTTAGTCGAAAATGTTGCAATGTTTAGAATAGCACTGTTGTTTTTGGTAGTGAAAGAGTGGTTGGGGATGTTGTTGGTGTTACTCTTCACATTGTTGTTTTTGTTAATTAAGTTGTTTCACTTGTTTTCGTTGTTGTTCTTGTCGCTAGTTCTACGTAGTGCCCTATCTCTCTCTCTCTCTCTCTCTCTCTCTCTCTCTCTCTCTCTCTGATCACGTTTTCGATCTACATTTTCTCTCGGTATAATATACGTTGGCGCATCCTCTCTTGAGAATATTGTGAATGCAAATAAGATCTTGACCATAGACTCATAAAATTAACCTTACAGAATCAACAAACTGCAATTAAAAATTTTTGTGATGTAATGCCGTGCAACACATCTGCATTAAATTTTCACATGCTAACAGTTCACAGATTATAGTCTTCAAGCTCCAGGTATCAGAAAAGCCTTAGGGAACAAACCATAGGTATGAAAAGAACGTGTAGAAGCCATTCATTAGTAACAAAAATCAAATAAATAGTTGGTAAAGGCCACAAGGCTCACCTTATGTGCCTTTTATACACTCTCAGGTTCTCCAGCTATTCATCACTCGTCATGAATTATAGGAAACCTCAATGGGCATCTGATGTTACTTTCCTGAGTTTATTGTCGATACCGCGTGAATGTTGGATGAAATTATAAGTGTCGTGCCGTATTAGTCAAAACCAAAGATTCTGTATACGCATATGTTTTATGGCCGAAACACACACACACACACACACACACACACACGTAAGAATCTCCGCTTCAAAAATTTTCTTAGAAAGATAGTACTTAACAGCCTATAAGTCCTTGAGTATTTTGAATATCTTAATGTTAGTGAAGTTATCTTTTCTTGAATAAAGTCATCGAGCGTAACTCAATAACTTCAGTAGCCTCCAAGGAAAGTTAGAAAAAAAAGTGACGCAACCGGCCTTTAGAGGTTAGCATTCTTAAACGTTTCAAAGTCTTTTCTAATACGCAGTAGTGGAAGTTACCGAGACTTTCAAGGATGCTGTCTTGATAGTGGCGACCGATTAACAAGTCTTCTACGTCATCAGCAGAAAAAAAAAAATGAAAATCCGACTAATAATCTCTGTAACCTTTGATAATAGTTATCAGAGTTTGAAACGTTCCTACACTTGAACGGAGTAATGCAAATCTTGGGTGTCATGTAGCGCATTCTTGTAACATGACACTGCCAGTTCCTTAATTGATGGTCCCCTTTAGAATCCATGACTTATTGCCTCGTTCTTTGGTGTATGAAATGCGTGGTGGGAACGTTACTGTGCTCTAAGCAATGGAAGGTATTGTTAGCTGTATTCCTCTCTTTTTACTATTGTATGATGGAAATGGAAAATACTATAGTACTTTTAACCCATTAGTGTCCAGTCATAGATTTCGTTTGAATACTTTTTATAAAATTTTATACAAATGGTGTCTATGGGATAAAAAATACAAATAAAAAAAAAGAAATTTGCAGAAATTGTATTGAAAAATTAGGAAAACATGCACGTCCTATAAAGTATTCGTGGGTCTACCCCTGGAAAAAAAAAAAAAAAACTTTAAAACATACAAAGTAGGAAAACTGAAAGAAAAGGTTGGAAATTTTTATATATTATGGTATTTATTGAACCTCAATAACTGTTTTGAAATAAATGTGTGCTCTTTAAGAAATATAACTTAACAAAATCACAAGATTTAAAAAAAAAAATTACTGAAATATTTTTAGTTTAGAATGAACTTCGTCATGAATCTGACACATAAACATTATTTTCATCTCAAACATGATCGAATAAAGCTCAAGAGAGGAATGTTTCCATTGTCCTTTATGCCCATCACCATTCCCACCTTGTGATAAAGATG
>NC_059292.1:23800703-23913203 GCF_017591435.1 Portunus trituberculatus | reverse complement strand
ACAAACTGATCGCGGAAACTTAATTAATTATATTTTTTCGGTCGCGTATTAACAAAAATGTGTAAATTAAACATGCGTAAACCAAGAGTTACCTGTATTTATATATATATATATATATATATATATATATATATATATATATATATATATATATATATATATATATATATATAAGTAGAATCTCGAATCTCGATCAATCTCATCTCGATATTTCGCATCTCGATTGCACCATAAAAAACCCACTGTTCACACATCTCGATGAAATTACACAAATCTCGATTGCTGTTTTTTTTTTTTTTTTTCATCAAAAACGCGGCGCATCGCGATGCGATTGTTTTGATTGCTCTCCCACCTTGCGGCAGCTTGTGGAGTGTATCAGTACACGCGGCCTCCCCCCGCTCTGTTTAAAACCAGTGTGTGCGGTGTGTGCGGTCAAGGTCGTTTACGGGTGCGGGCAGGCTACCTGGATCCCATTCATCATGTTTCCCGCAGCCAATGGAAGGGCCCAAGGGGTGGATAAGAACGAAAATGAGTGTAAAGGACAACAAAGTGTGAAAAAATGCGGAAGTGAAAAACGTGATTATCGAAAGGGCAAAAAACTGAACAAATACACTGCAGAGGACAAGGATAAAGTGTTGCAGCTCTTGGAGAAAGGCTATAGAGTCAGTGAAATACAAAAACTTACTGGCATTCCTCAGAGTACTATTTCCACATTGAAAAGCAAAAAAGATGAAGTGAAAAAATCAGTGACATTGGCAAAAAAATTGTTCACAGGAAACACACTTGGACAGCGCCGCATCACGTGTATTTATAATGAAAGTAATCGTCTAGTGGCAGAAATGGAATATTATCTGGTGAAGTGGATTCAACGACGAGCAAGAGAGGTAGCTAGTATCAATGGTCCTCAGCTGCGTGAACAGGCAAGGATATTCTACCAGGCTGTTTGCAAGAAAAAACAAGTAAAAAATCCACCTGCATTTAATGCTTCTGTGGGTGGCTGCAGAAGTTTAAGAAGCGGTGTGGCATTAAATATGCACAGTATCAAGGCGAGATATCTTCTGCTGATAGTGAAAGTGCTGCTAATTATCCCGCAATAGTCAAACAAATAATAGAAGATGGAGGCTATTGCAAAGACCAGATATATAATGGTGATGAGACTGGCCTTTATTGGAAACGTTCTCCCAAAGCCACCTTCATTTCTAAAAATGAAAAACAAGCACCAGGAGTAAAAGTGTCCAAAGAACGTATCAGCTTTCTTTTACTTGTAATTCTTCTGGCAGCCACAAAATGAAACCTCTTATCATTCACAAATACAAAAGGCCTAGACCTTATAAACACGCAGATATGCAACAACTGAATGTTTATTGGGAGACTACAGCTTCAGCCTATATGACCTCAGCACTTTCTATCGAGTGGTTCGATAAATACTTTGTCCCTGATGCAAAGAAAAGTGTGAGGAACTAAACCTGGATTTCAAAATCCTTCTCTTTCTAGACAATGCACCTGGCCATGCAAAATTCCTCATAGGGAGGCATCCATGTGTTCAAGTCGTGTTTTTGCCCCCAAACACTACTTCCATATTACAACCCCTGGACCAGGAAATAATAGCCAATGTAAAGCTATTATACTATAAGTACCTTCATGACAAAATGCGACATGAAACAGATAGCAATGATGAGCTGGTTGAGATCGAAAACTCCACAAATGAAAGTGAAAGTGATCGTGAACTGTCCGCCACCTCCAACCAGGCCACCGACACCGCCACCCAAGCCGCCGCCAAGCCACTGAGGAAGACGTTTCGTCAAAAGGAGCTATTTTTGTGAGGCAGTTCTGGAAATCCAACAACATCCGGAATACAGTGGATTTAATGGTGAAAGCTTGGAATAACATATCAGATGCAACTATCAGACATGCCTGGGAAAATCTGCTAGCCGAGAAAAATTCTTCAGATTCCTCACAAATTCAACAAGCTGATCTACTGGCTGACGCTGTGACATCTATTACAACTGTTCCTGCCCCTGGATTCTGTGATGTTAATGAGAATGATGTGATGAAAGAGTTATTAGGAGAAAAGGTTGATGCAAGTGAAGCAATCGAAAATTTAATTAAAGAAGACGTAATGGAGGAAGAATTGGAACAGCCTGATACCGTGTCACAGCCTCCCTCCCTGAGTGTTCAACAGTTGTCCGAGGCACTGGGGCTTGTGGCAAAGGCCAGGGATATTGTGGAGGGAAAAGTGGAGAATGAAACTCTCCAGGAGGCATTTGATTATCTCAATAGAAAAATGATGGGCATTTACAACAGTAAAGTCAATGAACAAAAACAGTCCACTATAACGAGGTTATTCAAGATGCAGCAGCGAGTCGCCGAGGTCATCGAGAATGTCACAGAAGACGACGACGAAGGACCAATAGACCTTGATGCTTTGGACACTGAACTACCAGAAGAACCACCATTTGTAGGATTTAATGCAGAGACTGACGGTGCTGGCTGCAGTGGAGAGAACATACGCAAGGCCATGACAAGATTAGGGAGTGAAGGTGGTGAGTCCCAGTAGCCGAGCCACCAGCCCAGCCCCATCAATCACCCTAATTTTATTTCAATAAATATAAGGTAAATATGTGTTGTTTTATTGTAACATTTCATTAGTTTTATTATATGAACTGCAGTGTGTAGTGTGGTAAGTACTTTAGGTGTCAGCCTGAGAGTTTGTGTACTTGATATAGGTTAGTTGCCAAAGTTTTGGTCCCAATTGCATTTTTCCTATATGAAGTTAACTTCGCATCTCGATATTTCGAATCTCGATCAGTATTTTGGGTCCCAATTACGATCGAGATTCAAGATTCTATATATATATATATATATATATATATATATATATATATATATATATATATATATATATATATATATATATATATATATATATATATATATATATATATATATATATATATATATATATATATATATATATATATATATATATATATATATATAAATATTGAAGAAACTATTATTTGGTAGGTGATATTTCACACCATGTCTTAGAGAAGTCCTCACATATACTTACAAGTACCTGCAAGGTTCACTAGCAGTATATGACACAGATAATGTAGATATTTTGCAAGATTCTTTTCACACACACAATTTCATGCCTTTAAACTTTTCTAAGAACGAAACAAAAAGGGAGATTACAAAAGGCTTACCTCTTTTTGTTGAAATGATTCCTGCAACTGCAGCTGCCTTCCATCTTTCAGGGAAGTTATCACTTTAATGTCTCCCAGCTTAGAGTTCCCAATAACTTTAATTTTCTGTAATGCATGTCAGGAGAAGCACAAGTCTTCCTTTGTTTATGAAACAAATGGTAATTTCATATCTTCCTCTTGAACAGAATGAGAGGTGTGTACAAAAAGACCACAATCTATGTCCTTTAAAGTACACTTGGGCACTAATGGGTTAACGGTTACCTCATCTTTTCCGCTGATGGCTGTGGCAGTATCCTAGAAACACGAAATGTATCATTATTGTAAGGTTTTCCACAGTAAATGGTATTGAATACAGAGAAACAATTTGTAGCTCTGTGATGCATCAAATAATGTTACAAAAGCAATATTAGTTATTTAGTTATGTAACCATAGCAAGTTAAAAGCAAGGCCTTTCCAGCTGTGCACCAAACGTTGACAGCTGGCATTCAAAATTCTTAATCCTGATGTAATAGTTTAAGGCTTCATTGCTCCAAATATCCAAAATAAACTTAATAGTATCTTCATTTGTAACTTCTCTGACATCACTTGCACAGTAGTAATGTTTTGTGGGAAAGAATTCCTTCTTAAAAGCTTTCATGAGCTCTCATGAGAGAGAGCAAATGAGAATTGAGCCTCTGACACAACATAGGACACACAACTCTATCAGTGGAACTTGACCAGGGCCCTGTCAATCAATCCACTTCTACTATAAGAAAAAATAAAGTAAATGAATAAATAAACAATAAAGTCTACAGAGAGGCATGGGTTCATAATTCTAAGAAAAAAAAGCACAGTTAAAAAATGAATTTTATTTTAGTATAGAATCATCAGTCTTAAGTTATGCAATGGCAAATGTGTAAAACTACAGGCATATCTATGGATAGTCCAGCTTTTTTTATCTGTTATCTAGCAAGCCTGAGGTGAGGCTGACAAGAAATAGTCCAAATAACAAAGTCTGTTGCTCAATGACTGATTCATTTATTTGTCTTTGGTGCACAGTTGATCTTCCACTCAAGCTTATCAAAACATGTACAGTGAAAAAACAGACGCTGATTATCAAAATATCATTGTATAGCTACTATGATAATTAAGATGATACAAACATAATTTTGTTATGATCAATTTGATAAAGACACAATCACTACATTACAAAAGGACAAGAACATTATATGGTTGTATGTACTCCAGTATGATGTAAAATATGATATGAAACAACATTTATTAATAAATACTACACTTCTACAAAAATAAAGAATAGTCCAAGTGTCAATTTGTTTAAATATACTGTACAATTGAGAGAGAGAGAGAGAGAGAGAGAGAGAGAGAGAGAGAGAGAGAGAGAGAGAGAGAGAGAGAGAGAGAGAGAGAGAGGGGGGGGGGAGGGGGGAGGAATCACTACAAAGGCACCATTATATTTCATGCATGTATAAGGAGATTTATAACTGCTCATTTCCACATTTGTGCCTGTGCAATATTAACTCCTGGGAACATTTGTAATAACTGGCAGCACACAAGACACACTTAAACCAACACAGAAAGCTCAAGATATTATTGGCATGCCATCACATTGTATCTTGGATGTGCACTATCACACAATTCTTTTATAGCAAACAGCCACTAAGGTAGGCTGGATACTTTTTGTACAAAATACCCATGCCAACTGCCCAAGTGTTATTCCTATTGCTTTAAGTTATTTATAGCCAGGTACCTATTAAGGCCATGGTTTGTGGGATGAATAATAGCTATATTTAGTTTTCTTCAATAAGGGGTTCTAAGACATGCCGATGACTGAATGAGGAAACAGCTGTCAAACAATTTCCTGTGGATAACTGTGTTTCCTTATTATTCTGCATCATTTATTCACAAGTTCTTATTGGTGGTATTCATTCATGTTTGTATTTTCAAAAGTATCTTGAGCCTTCACCATGATTTTTTATTGGTGGTGCAGACTCTTTTACACAATCATTATAATCATGAAAACACTCTTGAAAATATAACTGACATCCACCAGAAGCTTTTGAAAACGCAAAAACATTTCAGAACAATATGAGCATTTTTTTTTATTCTACCATTCCCATTCAGTAAGCAGTTCATTTTTTTTTCCTACAAGACATTCAGGTACAGTCTAGGCAATCCAAGCCTGTATTCTGAAATGTTTTGCTCTCTAACCACAACTGTTTTCAAAGGCCGGAGATAATTTATCAGGTTCTCATGAGTGTTTTTTTCTGTTAATAAATAATGTAGAAATCTTGTTAACCTGTCACTAGAATCATAGAAACATTCTTGAAAACCTGTGTAACTTTGACTAAAGCCTTTTGAAAGTAGTGGAGGTGCAGCATGGAAGTGTTTTAGAATATGGGCTGTATATGGATGTTTGCTATTGACTGCTGGAGTAAAGCTGCAGGACATGGAAATACAAGTTAATTTAGAAACTAGCCATGAGGTGCACCTCATGTGCCAGTCCATAAAGTCCATAGAGGTGATTACTGAGATCATTATGATACTTCCTCCTCTTAATGATGCTGAATTCTTATTGAGCTACCACCAGAATTATGAAAACATTCTTGAAAACTCAAATAATTTTCCAAGAGCCTAGTGCAAGAACCAAACATACAGGCACTGGAATGTTTGTGACTACAGTCCTCAGAAACAGATGACATCACGAAGTATACAACCAACTAGTATGGTCTGCATCCAGTACAAAATGAATCTCCAGTTACTTGAGCAGTTTTGTCATGAGTCAACTTAAAACTGCTAGATAAGGTACTAAGAGGCTAATATCTTCTTTAAAGCACAATTTGTTATGAGACTGCTCAAAAATTTCAAATTTCCTCCATCTCTTCATCTTTATCTTCCAGACTTCTTTTGCTTCTTTTCTATTGTAGTTCGTGATTTTGTAATGTATATAAGATTCTGGTAGACTCCTGAGGAAAATTGAGCAAATGAATAAGTAGTTTTATAGATGAAATATTGCAGTGCCTTCCTACTTCTTAAATAGGGTTAGTATATGTACTCTACAAGAGATATTAACAGTATGATAATTTTTTCTATATTTTCATAGCAGTGAAATTTCTACTTTATAAATTCACACTTTACCAATATTTTCAGAATAGGGAATTAAATTATGTTAAACAACATGCACAAACATCTGTGAACACATACCATTCTGCAGCAAGGCTAATCAAGCTTCACATAACACTCAGGCTGGTCAGGCACACATTTTGGATATTCCTGCAGGTTTGGATGGTCTAGATCCCCTCTGTCATGGTTGATCCTCTTTGGGTCATGAGAAGGAGGACCAAAATTCTTCACACAGGCACACCTTGATTTGCTCTGGCCTGGCATGAAGAGCTTCCTGGGCACCCCAACCCAGTCCCGCTCAATACCACCACTGGGGATGCACACAGTTGTTGCTTATTGCATGAGGGACAAAGAAGACAGACAGTAAATAAAATGTAATGCTACTCCTGGTTCCACAAGAGCAAAACTGACAGTTGGTAAATAAAATAAAATCAATTTCATTACACTTACATTAGTCTCAATGTCTAGTCTAGTACTGCTTCTAAATCTACTTTATAGTCAATAATTATTGCACCCATTAGAAGAAGTAATATTTTTTGACAGCCATAGAGGACTTGTGCAAGCAAGAATGAGACTCATGAACAGTACAAGGGGAGAAAATATTGTTATATACTTGAGCCACTGAAGAAGTTTTCTGAAGCACACACCACATACTAAACTAAAGACTGTTATACTCAATGGCATCACAGAAATCCTGAGTCATTGGAAACTTACAAATAGCAATCTCAGCATGAAACAGATTTATCTAATTCCATCTATCAACCCCATCCATGAATGACTTATCTTTTTAAAGCTTCCCAATGATGGACTGACAACTTGATTACTGATTCTATTCTATTCATCTACCACTGACTCCTTTCTATCTTTTTTTTTAGATATTATTTCAGTAAGCCTAAACCCATTATTTTTTGTTCTATTCTGATTACTGAACATGAGACTGTCCATGTTACTGATCAGACCAAGGCAACCAAGGGCAAATTGGATCTTGGTCAGCCTTGACTGCCCTGTCACTATAGGCCTGACTGGTCACTGTTTGGCATCTAAGGCTACCTGTATCCCTTACCTTCTTTTGGTGCACCACAGTCTTGATCCAGTTTCAGGATTCCACTCTGAATTACATGGAGGGAACATTTTTTTTTCCTGGTTATCATTTTCCTTCTCAGCAAATGCTTGAGCTATCCACCTCTGTGTATCATAATAGTAAGGTGTTGGTTCTCCATTTTCATCATAATACCGACCAATCAGCTTTCCTAAAATAAGAGTGCTTAGTGAGTAGGATCACATAATAGTAGAAGGCCTTTTGGAAGGTAGAAAAATATAAGCGGAAGAGTGCATTTGTGAAAAGATGGTAAGAGAACTTGAACAAGTAAGAAGACAGACAATGTTTTGGTGTGGTGAGGTAGACAGAGGTTTTCCTGCTGTAGTCACCATTTTAGGAAGCATTACCAGAGAGGATAAATCATCAGAGAAAAAGATAGATAGATATATGGAGAGTGTGGGAAAAATATTATATTATCATAACAATCTCTAATAATACAGCAAGCCAAAGGGTACAAAATATAAATAAGATCAAGTACCAAGTACAGCACTGTACTGTAATTTAACATCTTGTCAAATATTAAATCACAGTAATACTACTGAATTATGTAATCTGAAGAGCATAACACTGACACATTTCTTTGATATAAAAAGAAATGTTGTCAATTTATTCATTTAATTTTTTTTTTTTTTCTACAGAAAGTGCTTACCTACATATTTGTAGTCTGTATTGTAGAACTTGACCCACTCATCAAGACCAATGTAATCAGTGCTGGACAGTCCTGACACATCATCAATCAGGCCGGCCTCTGTGAAGTCCCCACTGACGTATGCCCGACTTGCATCTCGGCCTGAAGCATGAAGCCATAGCTTTAAAATCTTGGACTTATTATAACAAAATTGATCATATCTGGCATAATGTAATAACACTGCCTTTACCAGATTGCAAATATCAAAACTTCTTTAATATACATTTTCTAAATGTAAGTACAGTGAGATAAAAAAGAATATTCTAAATACTGCCACTGTACAACATGGATGTTCATAACAGATGCTTGATAAAAACTGATCACTTTCTCTACATTTTTAATCCTACAATGAGACAAAGTATTACATACACCATGTATTTATATATAATGATTATATTCTGTGAAAATCTCAAAAAAATTACCCCTTTTATGGTACCACTTCACAAAAAACAAAACCTAAAGCAATAGTAAAAATCATATAATATGAAAAGACATTGCAAACAAAAATAAATCTGAAAGTGTGAACTGTGTGAGAAAAGTCCGAGAAAACACCGCCTCAGAGTGTGAGGCGGCCTCCCCGCCTCACCATACACTTAATACATTGCCAATCATGATGACAAAAAATAGTGGGAAAAGACTAAATCTAAAATCATCAAATTTAGTTTAAAGCAATGCAGATAAACACAAATTATTCTTTATTAATAATAATATTATTATTATTATTATTATGAGGTCAATGAAGGCGACCCACTGGAAAGCATAACTGCATAAACCCAAAGGCCCAGTGGGCGGCACCTCACCGATAAGTGAAAGGAAGTAACAGGAATGAACAACAGAATAGGAAGATTGGTAGAGATCTAAGAGGTAGTGAGTTCAGAGAGAAGAAAGGTATTCACACGTTTTTAAATGCTTCAATGTTACTAGAATTAACAATCTCGTTGGGAATTGTATTCCAGAGTCTAGCAGATACTGGGATAAAACACCGGGAAAATTGTGAAGTATTACATCGATTCACAGACAAGGAACGGTCATTCATGATCAAGGATTGTCTTGTAGCACGTGCTGGTAGTGAAGGGGCAGGCAAATGACAATGCAACGGGTGGTTGGAATTAGACATGATTTTGAAGAAATAGGACAATGATCCAACCAAACGACGATGCCGAAGATTAATCTCAAGATTAGGAAGAAGAAATTTAATCTGGTTGAATGCTCTATCTAAAAGCTTTAAGTGAGACTCTGCTGCAGAGATCCACACAGAGTGACAATATTCAAAATGAGGCAGTATGAAAGAGTAAAAGCAATTTCTTACAATATCATCAGAGGAATATATCCGCCTACATTTGCGTAACAAACCAACTTTACATGAGACTGATGATGCAAGTGAACGCAAGTGCAACTCAAAAGTAAGTTTGGGATCAAGGGTGACTCTGAGTAACTTCAGAGACGAACAATTAGGAATAGGTACTTCGTTGACAACAATATCAGGGTGAACTGGGAAAGGTGTCCTTGATCTGCTAATAACCATACTATGGGATTTACTCGGGTTCAGTTTCATACCCCACCGATCACACCATGACAGAATCCTTGAAACATCTTGAGTGAGTACATTAGCGACTCTCTGCCTATCCTGTGGGGAAGGAATTGTCGCATATATAGTGGTGTCATCAGCATAAGCAACCATATTAGATTCAATCCCACACCACATGTCAGATGTATAAATAATAAAAAGAAGAGGTCCCAGAACACTTCCCTGCGGAACACCGGATACAACTGGACTAAAAGAACTAAGGCAGCCATCAACAGTCACACGCTGCCTTCGACTCGTTAGGAACTCTGACAGAACTTGATGGACGCGGCCACCAATACCAATAGATCTAACTTTCGATAAAAGGGCTCTATGATTAACACGATCAAATGCAGAACTAAAATCAAGTGAAATTACTCTAGATTCATGACCAGCATCAAGGGCAGCTTGCATGTCGTGCGTTATGCAAACGAGAGCATCAGAAGTACTGAGACCTTTTCTAAAACCAAACTGACTAGATGGCAACAAATTATTAATATCTAAAAAACGATTGAGACGCTTGGCAGCAGGCGCTCAAAAATCTTAGATAACACCGGGGTTATGGAAATGGGTCTATAGTCACCGGGGTGAATGGAGGATGAAGATCCCTTTGGAATAGGGGTAACATTTGCAGTACGCCAGCATACCGGAAAAGAACCCTTACGAAAAAGAGCTCTAAAAATAACTGCCAATTTTGGAGCGAGAGGAGAAGCAATCTTTTTGTAAAAAAGAGGCAGAAAACCCAAAGGATCACAACCCCCGAATGAGTCTAACTCATTAAGATATCTTAAGATTTCGGAGGACTTAAAGGCAATGGAGTGTAATTTAATGTCCTGGGGACAAGACGGCGGCAGATCAAACTCTTCATCACTTTGTTTCGAGTTAAAACGGAAGCTAAAAGATTGGCTTTGTCCTTAGAATTATGGCAGATTGAACCGTCAGTACATGACAGAGGAGGTAAACTTGAGTCCACACCAAAGAGTGATTGCTTTAAAGCTGACCACCATGAGTGTGGTTGGGAGGTGCCAATCAGAACATTTTTAAGGTGTTCATTGTACTCATCCTGTGCGCTAGAATATGTACGTTGGGCAAATAAACGCAGACGAACGTAATTTTCCCATGATTCAGGTGAACGCAGTCGGGACCATTCACAATAAGCAACCTGTTTTCCACGCTGAGCACGCCTGCAGTCATCATTAAACCAGGCACTGTCCTTGCGACGACTTCGAATTATTTTAGAAGGAATTCTTCTTTCACTAATGTTAAGTAAAACACTGTTAAGGGAATCAATTGGACTATCAGAATGTAAAATTTCCCGCCATACAATGTTGTTAAAATCGGCAATGACACCAGTCCAATTGGCTCGTGACTTTAGAAATACTTTCCGCGATATTGGCTCGTCCGGAATAGGAAATGAAGTTTGAATATTGAAAGACAAGCCAGAGTGGTCTGTGCTACCAAGGGGAGGGACGACCTGCAAAGTTACTGCAGAGGGGCGTCTGTAAAAGAAGATCAAGGCAATTACCCGAGACGTGAGTTGGGCTATGAACGATCTGCTCACAACCGGTGAGGTTACTAAAATCTAGAGCAGCCCGACCATGTTGATTTGTTTGAGAAACGGAGTTCAACCAATCCTGATGATGTGCATTAACATCACCAACAAAAACAAAGGAAGCTTTAGGGTCTGATTCTTGAATAGATGCCATAGAATTTAGCAAACAGTCATAAATAGAATCATCAAGATCGGGATTTCTATATACAGAGAAGATATAGTAGTTATTAAAACGACTGCAAATTTTAACCAGCATCATTTCATGACAGCCACACTCAAATTTGGTAATGCGTGAAGCGCTGCATGCTGGACGTAAGTATATACACATCCCCCGAGCTCTAGGGATAGAATCACGCCTCAGAAGAAGAGGCCTCTTGAAATTAGGAATCAGAATCTCAGAAACATGCCTGAAGCTCGAAACAAGAGTCTCTGAACAAAAATTATATCATATTTGGAGGACGCAACTGCAACGTCTTGCAAGTTGGCCTTTAGGCCCCGAATATTAATGTATAAGGCCTTACAACAGTTATTACGAGGACCGGGATTAGGGTGAACATCACCACTAAGGGTAATGAGGAAAATTAAATAAAATGAAACTCCATAAAAAAGAGAAAACACAGCGGAATAAAAGGTCCACCTGGAGGAGCCGCAACACCAGGCAAGGCAATTATTATGGTATACCCCAGGTCGCCAATTACATGGGGGACCTGACAGTAGCAGTGGCAAAAGAAAAGAAGGAAAAAATCGCTGCCACCATTCATCCCTTTGTCCTGCCTACACAACGTGGGATTGCGAGAAAGAAAGGGAAAGAAGAAGAAAAAAAAAAAAAAAAGTTCTGGGTCGCATCAACCAGAGGGAGGAGAAGTGGCACAGAGACTGAAGGTCGGATGCACGACTGTGGAATCTCTGCAAACCCACTCCTATGAAATAGAAAATAGAGAAAAGAAGGAGGAATGTAGAGAATAGCTCGGGCAAAGTTTTATGACCTCACACCCTGGGAGAGGCCAACCACCCACAGGGTGGGGTTGGTTGTAAGGTTACCACCCAGCGTGAAAATAGCTTACAGATATACTATAAACTATTTAAGGTACACCTCATGTTTGTTACCTGAGTGAAGCAACAAACACTAGGTGGTGGATGACAGAATAGTGGTGAAAGGAGGAAGAAAGCCTTGTGCAATGAGGTTGCAGGAGGAAGGAGGCATGCTGTTAGCAAGATCAGAAGAGCAGTTAGCATGAAAATACCAAGAGATGCAACATTTTGGTGATAAGAAAGAGGTTGAAGACAATCAGTCAGAAGAGGGGAGTTGATGGGACAAAATATTTTTGATTCCATTCTATCTAATAGAATGGTGTGAGTGGAAACCTCCCCTTACATGTAAAGAGTACTTCATACATGGATGGATGAGGCCCTTGTACAGAGCAAGCAGTTAATAGGTTGAGAAAAGCTGGCAGAGATGCCTCAGAACATCTAATTTCATAATAGCTGTTTTAACAAGAGATGAGATGCAAAGTTTCCAGTTTACATTATGAGTAAAGGACAAGCCAGTGTGGAAGAGAAAGACAGTAGAGTGTTATTGAAGAGGAGATAGTTATCCTGAAGGTTGTGTTGAGTTGATAGATGGAGGAACACTACTAAGTTTTCTCTGCCCCAATCGGAAATCTTAGAAAGATCTGAAATAAGGCATTCTGTGGCATCCCAACATGATCTGTTGACTTCCTGAAAGGATGGTTGTCTCTGAAAAGATGTGGAAAAGTGTAGGGTGGTATCATCAGTGTAAGGGTGGATAGGGCAAGAAGTTTGGTTAGGATCATTAATGAATAATAGAAAGAGAGTGGGTGGCAGGACAGAACCCTGAGGAACACCACTGTTAATAGATTTAGGAGAACAGTGGCCATCTACCACAGCTGTAATAGAACATTCAGAAAGGATACTTGAGATAAAGTTGCAGAGAGAAGCATATAAACCATAAGAGGATAATTTTGAGATCAAAGCTTTATGCCAGACTCTATCAAAAGCTTTTGATATGTCTAACGCTACAGCAAAAGTTTCACCGAAATCTGTAAAAGAGGATGACTAAGAATCAGTAAAGAAAGCCAGAAGATCACCAGTAGAGCAGCCTTGATGGAAGCCATACTGGAGATCAGATAGAAGTTTGTGAAGTGACAGATGTTTAAGAATCTTCTTATTAAGAATAGATTAAGAAACTGTACACAAGCAAGATATTAAAGCAATACGGTGGTAGTTTGAGGAATAAAAACACTCACCCTTTTTAGGAATAGGTTGAATGTAAGTAAACTTCCAGCAAGAAGGAGAGGTAAAAGTAGATAGACAGAGTTAGAAAAGTTGGGCCAGGCAAGGTGCAAGTACAGAGGCACAGTTATCGAGAACAATATGAGGGACCACATCAGGTCCATAAGTCTTCCAAGGGTTTAGGCCAGCAAGGGCATGGAAAACATCATTATGAAGAATTTTAATTGATGGCATGAAATAGTTAGAAGGAGGAGAAGGAAGGACAAGCTCAGAATCATCCAAGGTAAAGTTATTACCAAAGGTTTGAGAGAAGAGTTCAGTTTTAGAGACAAATGTGACAGTAGTGGTGCCATCAAGATGAAATAAAGGAGAGAGAAAGATGAAGAAGTAAAGTTATTGGAGATGTTTTTGGACAGATAGCTACTAGAAGTCTTGAGGAGAGTTTAGTTTGAAAGATTGACATTTTCTATTTATAAAAGAGTGTTTGGCAAGTTGAAGAACAAAATTGGCATGATTCTGGGCAGAAATATAAAGTGCATAAGATTCAGATGATGGAAAACTCAATTACCTTATAAGCATCCAATACAGATTTACCTAATATTTTACAAATTCCCATACTGGAATTATATATTTGCTATACATCATTGTCTTTCAAGTTCATTATACCATTTAAGGGAGTTCAGAATGGATAAATGCTTAGGAGGCCACAATGCTTGCTCAGAATTAGTTTTGAAAAGTGCTCTTTGTCACATGAACAGCAATTATCTTGAAGGGGTTGATGAATCAAAGCCTCTGGTTAGGGTTAGATAGTATCTGCTTTCCTTTATTTCCTTCCCATTAGATCCCTAAACTTGTGTATTAGGAAATACAAAATATAATAGGAAATATTACATTAAGTTGCCATTTTACAATTTGATACTATTCTCTAAATAGTAAGATCTAGAAATCAGCAATGTTTGTAACTACTTGACATGTAGGTATTGTCAAAAACTCCAATAAAACTAAAGCATGAGCAAGGTTGGTACGAAATGACTGTTAGCATAGCTGTCCTGCATCGTCTCTAGCAGCATGTAGATCAAGACTAACTGTTGGTAAAATTTCAAAATTCATTACCTACTGACATCAGGATTCATTCAAGGAAGATGCATTGGCTTCAAAATATTCAATTTGATGAGACCTAAATGTTTCAAATGATAAAATAGGTATTAAAATATCTTTATGCACTTGTAAAATAAAACTGCCTAATCATTAAGTGAGAAGCTGAAACAAATACTTCATATATTGTAGAGAAACATAAAGAACCAACTAACTAATGCCTTATCATTTTTCATCATAGATGATGCCACCAACCACAATTTCAAGAGAGATGTTCAAGATATAGACTTCACAATGGTTGCCTAACTAGTGTGGCATCACTAAAATGGCATGTAGAACTACCATTGAAACTCAAGATTTATGGCAGTAGTATTGTCAACTTGGCTGATGAACTGACAGATGACACCAGAAGATTATAAAAGATACCAACACAACAACTTACCAAGGAATGCAATGATTAGTATAAAATAATAGGCAACAAAGGAATTGGTTGTATGTCACCTTTTAATTTTATACTGTAGTAATTGCATTCCAGGTTGAGTTTTTGTGCTGGGTGTTTTTTTATAGTCTTTTGGAGTTGTCTGTCAGTTCATCAGCCAAGTTGACAATATTACTGTCATAAACCTTGAGTTTTGATAGTAGCTCTACATACCATCTTGGAGATGGCACACTAGCCAACCATTGTGAAATCTACATCTTGAACAGCTCTCTCTTAAAGTCATGGTTGGAGGCATCGTCTGTTTGTAGAGTAGGCGTACGAAATGCCATCAAGATAAAAAATCATATATAACCAGATTTAATTACTTTCATGTGTGATTACATCATGATACATTATCTGCTTGTTTCTTTTTTGGTAGTGCTATACCGGTAATGACAACACTACTTGTCTTGTGCATAGGAGGTACGGTAGTAGAGATAGAGAAAATCTTGTCAGCTAAAAAGTGAATGATTTAGTAACAGAAGAATAAGAATACGAGCCACTTTCACTTAGTCCCAAACAAACCATACCTGAGAAGAATTCGTAGCCTCCTCCTGGCCCATAGTGTTTCTTGCCCTTCCTCACATTATACACGCGGCCTAGAATGGCAAGGTAGGGTCCCTTGTTGCCGTCCTTCCCGTCATACGCCTTGAGTTGCTCAGGCGTGAAAAGCTTTTCCTTCATCTTCTTGATGCTGGTGGGAGGGGTTGTGTGGGATGTACTGCCTGTGGTGGGCGTTGACTCAGGTGTAGGTTGTAAGAATGATAACACTTTACGGAGGGAAGGAAAGTATGTGAATATGGGACGGAGAAACCTGAACACCGGAAAGATTTCTTGCGCTGTTTCGGAAGCGACTTTCAGACTCGGATTTTCGTCGAGTATCTGTGATATTTCAGCTTTGTGCCTCTCTATGACCTCCTGAATGATTACACCGGCCAGGGCCACGCACACGGATGCCACCATGAAGGTCTTGACGAATGAGTTCATTGTGGAATATATGTAGAGCTGGGAGGTTCCGTGTTGTGTGTAGCGTGTAATGTTTACGTGTGGCTCTCCGACGACGTCATTTTCGTGACGTCATGGCTGTCACACGCCAGTGTAGTGTGAAATCCTTGAGTTGCGAAGTAAAGGCGCGTTCACACGTCAGTTTGCAAGTCGGTAGAGTTTCCGACTGAATATCGGTGCCTTGCTTAAGGGAAAACTAGTCGCAAAACAGTTCAGTCCATCTGCGATTTTGTTTACGTTGTGACATCAAAGAGAAAGGTTTGAAAATGTTGTATCGATGTAGAAAAGATTTTGGAGTTGGTGAGGAAAAAAGAGCAAATCTGGAACCCTAAAAGTGAATTCTACACCAAAAAAAAAAAAATAATAATAATAACTTATACAAATAAGCGTTCGATGAGATAGCTGCCACTCTCCTATGACTGCTTCCCATTATGCAGAGTGAGAATTGAAAATTTGTGCTGATTTGATTGGATCGCAATCGTCATCGTCACCAGAGGAAAAGAACTTGTTGGGTAACTGTTTGCTTACAATCACTCCGACTAGAAGGGCTCAGTCGATACTTTTAGTGACTTGCAATTTCAGTCTCATATTGATACCTGTGAGCCCGCCTTAACTTGCGAGTTGGCCTTCTCCGCATGCGAATCACAAGGCACAAATTATTTCACATGAAGATAATGTGAAATTATTGAGCCTGCGATTTTATGACACACACACACACACACACACACACTTTGTCCAATTACTCTTCCTTCGTTTTCGCTGCCGAAGCACGTGTTACTGTTACCAACAGTGTCCTCGAGAGAGAGAGAGAGAGAGAGAGAGAGAGACTGCTGGTAACAATAACACGTGCCTCGGCAGCAAAACGAAAGACAAGACGGAGACAAGAGCATGTACAGCACACAAGAAACAAGGCCAAGAACGCTCCTTTGTAAAACTTGGCACTGTTATTTGTATTTCCCCAAACTTAAGTATGTTTACTATGCCATTCCCATCCTGACAAATCTTCGCGTAGTGTAGTGGTTAGCACACTCAGCTCACAACCAAAGCACAAAGCTTGGGTTACTGTGGTCCTGGACGCGGCGAGGCATAAGGGCAAGCCTCTGAATGTGTTATCCCTATTCACTTTTAGCAGTAAATAGATACAGGATGTAACTCGAGAGGTTGTGGCCTCGCTGTCCTGGTGTGTGGCGTATGGTGTGATCTCAAATTCTCAGTCCTACCAGAAGATCGGTCTATGAGCTCTGAGGTCACTCCATAATGGGGAAGCCTGGCTGATTGACCAGCAGACGACCGTGAATAAATAGACACACGCGAAGGAGACGGGAGAGAGGAGATCTAATAACGATGTACATACAAGTTAGTAAACAGTATGGAAAAGATATATAGACAAGATCTGGTAGCACTGATTGAAGATGGAAATACACGGATAAGAGGACAACTGAAAGAAGAGCAAGAAAAGTCAATGTTTGAGAAGCATTAACCTCAGTACCATGACGCATTTCCATATTTATTCAAGTTACTATTTGGTGATTTTAAACAGCTTAAGAAACTCATGTGGAGGATTAAAATAGTGAAGATTGGCCAATCTTCTAACCTCCATAGATCCTTTCTGCTGTCAATAAAATGGTCTAATCGTATACAAATCTCAAATTTCAAAATAAAAATATGTCCCAGTATTAAAGGGGTTAAAAAGTTTAGTTTTCTACATAGGACGGTGGATATCTGGAACAACCAAAATGATGAGATTTATATAAAAGTGTGTGTGTGTGTGTGTGTGTGTGTGTGTGTGTGTGTGTGTGTGTGTTTAAACCCAAACTTAACACTCTCCTTCAAAGTAATCCGCCAGAGATCTAATGCACTTTCCCATCCTTTTCTGCCACACTTACATGCACTCCTGGAAGGATTCTTCCGGAATCTTCTGCAGTTCCGTCGTCACGGTCTTTTTGACGAATGCAAGTGTCAAAACATATGATACTGGAGTGGAGCCAGCTTTCCAGCGGTACGGCACCGAGTTATTTGACAGGCAAGCAGCGTGTTGTTCTGAATTTACAGTATTATGGCCGTATTTATATCGTTAGGTGTACTTCACATCATAAAGATAATATTGAAATATGGTTATTATCAGTGCATGATAGCTAAGGGTAGTGAAATTTGTTTAGAAGTGAAAATTGTCAATATGCGCAGATTGGATTAAATTGTTTTGAATATTGTTAACCAGTGTATCATCAGCCTGATACTTGATGAGTCACAGCCACCGCCTGTACCTTCTTTACCCCTATATTCAGCAAGACGTAGTAGGCTCCTGAGCCGCAACCCGTTTGAACACAACATGCATAAACAAGAGAAGCTATAAGAAGCTATCAGGCCTTCACGTCTCAATCCTTTAGAATATATAAAACATGCTTACGCGTATCACCATCAATCATCATCATCCATGAATCTACTTATGTTTTTAGTTTTAACACTATATGTTTGCTCATAAAAAAAAAAAAAAAAAAAAATATATATATATATATATATATATATATATATATATATATATATATATATATATATATATATATATAGCAAAGGAAACTACAAAGAAGCACGTGTCAGTCCTGTATACGAAACGAAACATGTCTGAGAGCGTTTCAGAATACTGGTTTTCCTTTCTTATCTGCCCACACTTCCACGCACTCCAGACTACAGCTGTAGCGGTGAGAACGTTACAGTGTGGTAGCATTAGCGAGTAGGAAAGCACGGAAGTGGAATATTGGTGCCACAGATGGTTGAAATTACTGACTTCGTATTCAGGGCCAACATGGGCATGGGTCCAGAAACTGACAGGTTTTGCTGGTGTTTGACCCATGCATTTCAATTACACACCTTTAAACCTTAGTGTCTACGGCACGCTACACAACACATGCACTCCTATATCAGTACTCCAAGGTACCTCACAATGCTGTGCCTGTTGTCTGGGGCCAAGCCGACCTCCACCAGGCAGTCACACACGATAGTACATCCCTCTTACCAGACACAATCTAATATCTAACTAAAGACCATAGTACACTTAGGCGTCCCCTCTTTTAAGCACGTTTCGTCCCACTTAGAACCCTCTAAAAAGGACATAACATATATCACACTTCAACAGGGTACTATAATCCCTAAGTTGAATGGAGGAGGCAGTAGAAACTTGCCGAAACGATAATTACTCCCAGCATTGGTTCAGGAGTGCTGTGAACTTTTCACTAAAGCCAGCTGTGACCTCATTGAACGTTTCTCTTTGTGTCTCACAACACTAGGGGGCGGTCACAACCTGCCCACTAAAGACAACTCTTCCTTCACACAAAACTACATACATCTAACTAAAATACATTATTTATGCATAATTTTAAGTTAGAAAAAAAGACTCCTTTCATCCTCAGAGTCCCCTTCCAACCATATTTCTTGCAAACTGTTTGGGGACCATCACCTCAGTGTACCTTTTTCTTAAAATCCCAGTTTTTGTTGCCCTTGGCCAGTTTCTTTCGTACATAAATAAATACACACACTTCCTAAGTACGCACAGATCTTGCTACAATTTAGCACTTACCTTTTGAGAGGGATACACACTGGGTCGGTAGACTGTCAAAGAATATGTGTCTGCCAGGTCAGGGCCAATATGGTTGACTTATTGTCACCCTGTGCATCCTCCTTTTCGAGTGAGACAACATATCTGCCATCAGTTTTTCGCGGAACTTATACGCGCGCAGTTCAAATGTGAACCCTTGTGGGGTTAAAAGTATTTCAAGAGCATCTCATAAGGTTTGGATCGTTATAATGACTCGTATATCCGCAGACATATGGAGTGATCATACAAGAAAATCTGACCCCTGATAAACACATAAACATATAAGATGTTGACTAATATAAGAGTGGCATTTCATTACATGGATAAAGATATGATGAAAAAAATCATCACAAGCATGATACGCCCCAGGCTGGAATATGCAGCAGTGGTATGGTCTCCGAGCTCTAAAAAAGATATAAGAAAACTGGAAAGGATACAGAAGATTACTACAAAGATGGTGCCGGAATTAAAGAACCTCACATAAGAAGAACGACTGAAGGAAATGGGACTGCCAACCTTACAGGATAGAAGAGAACGTGGGGACCTAATAACAACGTATAAGATAGTAGATGATATTGAAAAAATAGACAAAGAAGACCTGGTGCTATTGGCGGAAAGAGATGGAAGGACAAGAGGACATGAAAAGAAGATCAGGATGAGGCAGTGTGTGAAGGATGTTGGAAAATACAGTTTTCCACACAGAACGGTGGAAAAATGGAATGCATTGCAATGGATAAGGAAATTGTCGCAGCACTATAGTGTGCATAACTTTAAAGAAAAACTAGATAAATGGAGATATGGAGACAGGACACTATGAGCCCCGCTCGAACCCTGTACAATACAACTAGGTAAATACACACACACACACACACACCGCGTAGTGTAGTGGTTAACACACTCGACTCACAACAGAGAGGGTCCGAGTTCGAGACCCAGAAAGCAGCGAGCAAATGGGCCTTGTTCACTTAGCAGTAAATAGGTGCGGGATGTAACTCGAGGGATTGTGGCCTCGTGTGGAGTGTGTTGTGGTCTCAGTCCTACCCGAAGATCGACCTATGAATTCTGAGCTCGCTCCGTAATGGGGAAGGCTAGCTGGGTGAGCAGCAGACGACCGTGGTGAATGGTGAATTACACACTCACACACACACACACACACACACACACACACACACACACACACTGTACACAGAATGACAATCAACTACACTTACTACAGCAAGACTGTGGTAATGCACGTCTGTACTTCCTCAGCAGCAGTGCCTCTCCCCCCTCCCAAGCTCTCAGTGGGCCCTCATCACCTCCAAGTGATCCGGTCGGCCATACTTCTTGGTGTCACGGTAGACGACCAGTTGACCTGGAAGCAGCTTGAGGGGTGTGCATCTCACCTTCATCCTCCCCAGACTATTGTGTGCCTCCTCAGCGTGGTTCTTCTCTCTCAGTTCCACTCAACAGCAACAGCTGGAGAACGTGCAAAAGAGGGCGTGCAGGGTCTTCCTCGGCCCTGTCTACACCAACTATGACGACGCCTTGACCACCCTGAGTCTGCCCAAGCTGTCTGCCAGACACCGAGAGGTCCTAGAGAAACTGGGGAAGGGACTGCCGCGTCATCTACGCCTACGTCACATGCTCTCCCTGAGAGAGAGAGAGAGAGAGAGAGAGAGAGAGAGAGAGAGTCTGTTCGCCATATTTAAACCTATATATTATGATGTTTGTATGCTATGTAAGGTAATATTTACAATTCTGAGAGTTTACAGAGCTAAATGGATAACTTAGGCGAACAAATCAAGGAACGAAAAGGATATGCCTGTGAATAAGTCATACCAGACACGGAGGCATCACACGCTTCAAAGTATAGCGAAACGTTGCATTGTATTATTGCTTCAGTTATCGATAACGCCTTCAGTTCAGTGAAAGAAAAAATATTATATTATTAACTTTGAAGGTAAAAATTTCATATATGTATATGTTGTGTAATGACGTCAGCAGCTGGCAACATCTCGCCTGGTTCACGTCGCTCGCTGATTCGCTCTAATTTCTCCCTGTGTATATACTCTTTCAGGCTTGGGAAAAATGACACTCGGTGCGTGCCACAAGACACCGCAACAAGATTATGCCCTTGAAGGCACCACGCACGGACCAATACCACCACAGTGCGATCCCCACCATGGTGCGAGCGTTAATCCATTAGGATAGTGAACTAATCTTAAGTCTCCCAGCCGTCCTTCCCATGTATATTTTCAGTATGTATGTACGGCCACCCGAAGAAACCGAATAACAATAATAATGATAATATTATTATTATTGTTATTATTATTATTATTATTATTATTATTATTATTATTATTATTATCATTATTATTATTACACATAAAGACACACACACACACACACACACACACACACACACACACACACACACACACACACACACACACACACACACACATTTACCCAGAAACACTCTAATATTCTGTATTTCTAATCGTATTTTCAAAAGTCGCAATTGCTTATTTCAACTTATAACAGTTTTACTGAAGGTTATCCTTGACCATGTGTGTCAAGTTCAATTGACAGCCAATCAACTAGCTACATGGTTATGCTCACTAAGGTCACCAATAATTCTGTACATTTTGAGAAGAGTGTACTTTATAACATGTTTTGCTTGCCGCCCTGGTTTACCAAAAACATGTAGCTTTGGTTTCATCAAATGTATTTGTAATGTTTGTTTACAGAAAAGGATAATACAAGAACATTATTGCTAACAATTTTGATACGAAATGTAAATAATATAAAAGTATTGATATAATGAATCTCTTAAAAGTAGTCTAGAAGTTTTCTCAGTTGCATCAATTATAGGTTTCTGAAAATTATTTATGATCTCGTGGGCCACTCAGACCGAACATCAAGTGAGTCTTCTTATTAGAAATGGGCGCGTTACTAGATATCGGGTAGTCCGATCCGCTCCTCCGGACCTCGAAAAGCAGATAGTCCGTAACTGTACTTCAGCGCCAAAATTTTTTTCCCCGGTCCGGTATCACACCTCTGCACCTCCGGTACCGTAATCAAGATCATTAAAGCGCGCCAGAAAAATCTAGTCCGCACCTCAAAAAATAAAACAAAGTACAAGTCAGTAATACATCAGAGCTCCATATATATATATATATATATATATATATATATATATATATATATATATATATATATATATATATATATATATATATATATAACGAAATGGGGATTATGTATGCTTGCAATCATTGTAATGTATGTACGGTTAGCAGTAATTGGCAGTCATTATAACTTATTATTATTATCATTATAATTATTATTATTATTATTATTATTATTATTATTATTATTATTATTATTATTATTATTATTATTATTATTATTATTATTATTATTATTATCATTATTATTACTATTACTATTATTATTATTATTATTATTATATATATATATATATATATATATATATATATATATATATATATATATATATATATATATATATATATATATATATATATATATATATATATATATATATATATATATATATATATATATATATATATATATATATATATATACATATATATATCTAGAGAGAGAGAGAGAGAGAGAGAGAGAGAGAGAGAGAGAGAGAGAGAGAGAGAGAGGAGCATGCTTAGACTTGAATGAGTGACGTCACTCAAATGGCGGGAAAATATGCCTGGTAGCACAGACTTCCAAAACTGCCGAAAGTAATGCTACGGAGTGTGGACTGTCGTCTTTATTTATCTTTTTTTCCTTGAAAATCTCAGGTGCGGAAGTACGGATTCAAAATTTCGTTGTACTGCACTTGTCTCAGGTGTGGAGGTAAGGACTTAAAATTTCATCTTTCCCCACATGTCTCAGGTGCGGAGGTACGGACTTAAAGTCGCCTTTCCGTACCTGTTACTTCCGCACTTTTGGAAATTTTTCCCCACTTCGGACCTCCGCACCTCGTTTGGTGGTCCGCAGGTACGGAGGAGAGAAGATGCGGATCAAGGTAAGGAAGTACCCAGCTCTGCTTCTTATAGAGCGATCACGCCAATCTCGTTATCCCACAAATAATCTGCGCAATGAAAGAAAATATCTTGAGTTATGAGTGCTCAAAGTAGTGATGTCATGTTTATACTACAGGTGCTTCAGACAAAAGCAATATCTGGCAACATTCTACACTCATCACACCCTATAATAAATGGTGATTAGAATAGGGATAAAACGAAAACTGATATATATATATATATATATATATATATATATATATATATATATATATATATATATATATATATATATATATATATATATATATATATATATATATATATATATATATATATATATATATATATATATATATATATATATATATATATATATATGTAGGAGGTAGTAGCACTATAGTTTAGGAGGTGATGTGAACCTTCCATTCAAGCTAGTTGTGATCTCGCTGAATGTTTCCCTTTGTGTCTCACAACTCAAGGGGACAGTCACAGCCTACCCTCTTAAGACAACTCTCCTTCTTCACACAAAACTACATGCACTTACCACACATACACCCTTCACTTCAAATAAAATTTTAAAAGAAAAATGGGACCGAAAATAAACAACGCCCCGGAGTCCCCCTCTGGGGAGGGAACCAAAACTGTCCCCAGGTCGGACACCTCTCCTGTTGAAGACCCCAAATGCCTCTCCCCTAACTCTTCTGACTATAGTAAATTCTTCGACTACTTAACTTCTAAAGTGGAGCACATTCTGTCCCTCTACCCTTTCGCTGAGATTTCCATTCTTAGAGATTTCAGTGTTCACCACCAGCTTTGGCTTTCCTCTCTCTTCACTGACCACCCTGGTGAACTAGTCTTCAACTTTGCTATCCTCCATGACCTAGAGCAACTGGTGCAACACCCTACTCGTATTCCTGACCGTCTTGGAGACACGCCCAACATTCTTGATCTCTTCCTCACCTCTAACCCTTCTGCTTATGCTGTCACCCTTTCATCTCCGTTGGGCTCCTCCGATTATAATCTCATTTCTGTATCTTGTCCTATTTTTCCAATCCCTCCGCAGGATCCCCAAAGCGAAGGTGCCTCTGGCGTTTTGCCTCTGCCAGTTGGGGGACCTGAGGAGGTATTATGCTGATTTTCCTGGAATGATTATTGCTTCCGTGTCAGAGACCCATCTCTTTGTGCTGAACGCATAACAGAGGTGTTAGTATCTGGCATGGAGGCGTACATTCCTCATTCTTTTCTCAACCTAAACCTTCTAAACCTTGGTTTAACTCAGCCTGTTCTCGTGCTATACATGATAGAGAGGTTGCCCACAAAAGGTACTTGAGCCTTCCATCTCCTGAATCTCATGCACTTTATATCTCTGCCCGGAATCATGCCAAGTCTGTTCTTCAACTTGCCAAACACTCTTTCATAAATAGGAAATGTCAAAATCTTTCAAACTCAAACTCTCCTCGTGACTTCTGGCATCTAGCCAAAAACATCTCAAATAACTTCACTTCTTCATCTTTCCTCCTTTATTTCATCCTGATGGCACCACTGCCATCTCTTCTGTCTCTAAAGCTGAACTCTTTTCTCAAACCTTTGCTCACAACTCCACCTTGGACGATTCTGGGCTTGTCCCTCCTCTCCTCCTCCCTCTGACTATTTCATGTCTACAATCAAAATTCTTCGTAATGATGTTTTCCATGCCCTTGCTGGCCTAAACCCTCGGAAGGCTTATGGACCTGATGGGGTCCCTCCTATTGTTCTCAAAAACTGTGCTTCTGTGCTTGCACCTTGCCTGGCCAAACTCTTCCAACTTTGTCTATCGACTTCTACCTTTCCTTCCTGCTGGAAGTTCGCCTACATTCAGCCTGTTCCTAAAAGGGTGACCGTTCTAACCCCTCAAACTACCGTCCTATAGCTTTAATCTCTTGCTTGTCTAAAGTTTTTGAATCTATCCTGAATAGGAAGATTCTCAAACATCTGTCACTTCACAATCTTCTGTCTGATCGCCAGTATGGCTTCCGTCAAGGTCGCTCTACTGGTGATCTTCTGGCTTTCCTTACTGAGTCTTGGTCATCCTCTTTTAGAGATTTCGGTGAAACTTTTGCTGTTGCGTTAGACATATCAAAAGCTTTTGATAGAGTCTGGCATAAAGCTTTGATTTCAAAACTGCCCTCCTACGGCTTCTATCCTTCTCTCTGCAACTTTATCTCAAGTTTCCTTTCCGACCGCTCTATTGCTGCTGTGGTAGACGGCTACTGTTCTTCTCCTAAACCTATTAATAGTGGTGTTCCTCAGGGTTCTGTCCTGTCACCCACTCTCTTTCTATTATTCATTAATGACCTTCTTAACCAAACTTCTTGCCCTATCCACTCCTACGCTGATGATACCACCCTACATCTTTCCACGTTCTTTCAGAGACGTCCAACCCTTCAGGAAATCAACAGATCACGCGGGACGCCACGGAACGCCTGATCTTTCTAAGATTTCCGATTGGGGCAGAGAAAATCTAGTAGTTTTCAATGCCTCAAAACTCAATTCCTCCATCTATCAACTCGACACAACCTTCCAGACAACTATCCCTCTTCTTCAATGACACTCAACTGTCTCCTCTTCCACAATGAATATCCTCGGTCTGTCCTTTGCTCATAATCTTAACTGGAAACTTCACATCTCATCTCTTGCTAAAACAGCTTCTATGAAGTTAGGTGTTCTGAGGCGTCTCCGCCAGTTTTTCTCGCCCCTCCAACTGCTTACTCTGTATAAGGGCCTTATCCGTCCCTGTATGGAGTACTCTTCGCATGTTTGGGGGTTCCAGTCACACAGCTTTGCTTGATAGGGTGGAATCGAAAGCTCTTCGTCTCATCAACTCCCTCCTCTGACTAACTGTCTTCAGTCTCTTTCTCACCGCCGAAATGTTGCATCCCTTTCTATATTTTATCGCTATTTTCATGGTAACTGTTCTACTGATCTTGCTAACTGCATGCCTCCCTCCTCCTGCGGCCACGCTGCACAAGGCTTTCTTCTTCCTCTCATCCCTATTCTGTCCAACTCTCTAATGCAAGAGTTAACCAGTACGCTCAATCATTCATCCCTTTCACTGGTAAACTCTGGAACTCCCTCCTGCATCTGTATTTCCGAATTCCTACAACTTGTCTTCTTTTAAGAGGGAGGTATCGAGGCATTTGCTCCCCTAATTCTGCCTGACGGTTTTGGCACTTTTTACACTTTTTGGAGAGCCAGCACTCAAGTGGGCCTTTTTAACTTTCTTTTTTTGCCCTTGGCTGGCCCTCTTCCCTACGTAAAAAAAAAAAAAAAAATATATATATATATATATATATATATATATATATATATATATATATATATATATATATATATATATATATATATATATATATATATATATATATATATATATATATATATATATATATATATATATATATATATATATATATATATATATATATATATATATATATATATATATATATATATATATATATATATATATATATATATATATATATATATATATATATATATATATATATATATATATATATATATATATATATATATATATATATATTATATAAGAAAATCCCTGCAACAACAACACAAGAATACAAGAACCGCTGCAATTGAGAAATCAAAACGATCAAAACGAAAAACTCAATGTGTGTGTGTGTGTGTGTGTGTGTGTGTGTGTGTGTGTGTGTGTGTACAAAATTCTTTTGCCTGACGGTTAATTCTTTTCTTCAGCTGCCAAAATAATTCACGAGTTTTGCTTTTTTTTTCATGTATTTCTTGTACTGTGTTAGAGTTTTTCAAAAAAGTGCATCGAGGGAAGTTACCTGTGGCGCAATATCCCCACTGAAGGATGTCGCCGCCTTCGCCCAGCAGTGTGGCGCACCAGAGGCGGTCGCGTCCATCGGTGGTACATTGTGTGTACTTTTGTCCCTTGTAGGTGAAAGGGAGGTGACACGCCCACCCGTCCTCCGTCGTATTATATCCGAGTCCTTCGGAAATTGGATGTTTTGTGCAGAAAATAGAATGCCTTAGTTTCGATTTTCGTCTTCTACATTCAGTTTCCGTTTTCTATATTAAATAATTGCTGCTTTATTTTCCTTAACAATTTCATTTCTTCCAACACTACCAAAAATTTTATATATTTTGCATAATAACTTTTTGTGACGAGATAAAAAAACATTCACATATATCATTGTCATTATCATTATTACTATCATTACCATTATTGTTGTTATTATTATCATTATTATTGTCATTATCATTATTATAATTTATGATTATAATTTTTATTATTATTACCATTTTATTATTATTATTATTATTATTATTATTATTATTATTATTATTATCATCATCATTATTATTATTGTTGTTGTTGTTATTGTTCTCTCTTTCTCTCAGCACAATATCAAATCAGGAGAGAGTTAACAAACACATCCTGACTCCACAGCGTGTAGACAATCATTGATAACATTTAACTCACCATAGGCAGGAGGAGGCACGGTAGGAGTTTCCCCAACCAGAAAGTCTGAAAAGAATAAGGATTTTTACTTCCTAGGCAAGTACTGAAATTACACAATATGTTCGTCGAATCAAGTGTTGATATACTGTACTTAACATCTCACTAGTAACTAGGGATGTGAGAATTCCAACAACCTTACCTTTGCAGTAACCACTCACTGCTGGTTCATTAGCCACTGTGAGGGAAACGGCACACCAGCACTCCGGGGCATCCACACATGCACACTCTGTATACACTAAACCCTTGTATACGAAAGGAAAAGTACACGGCTCATTTCGGGAAGTCATCTGCGTATCTGAGAAAAGAAAGAAAAAAAAAATGAACAAAGTTGACGTTAATGCTCGTAAAAGAGTGAAAAATATCAGTGAGTGAATGAGGGAGGGAGGGAGAGAGGGAGGGTGAGTGAACAGAAAGAAAGAGGATATTGGTTGATTCAAGATGTATTAGACTAATTAGTCTAATACATCTTGGGTTGATTGTTATGGTTTATGGCGCCGCAACATCGAAATCATGCGACGTCGCTGTCAACCTTTCAAGACAAGAAAGATAGCAGGATGAAATATTGATATGAAAAGCAAAATTTTGATATGATAAAAACATTAGAAATCATAAATGAATATTGCAAATGAAATTTGGAGAAAGAAATGTAGGAGGAGAGATGAAACTGCACTCTTAGGGTTTCACTGCATATCTTACCTAGGGATAGTTTAAAAAATATTAAAGATTAAAATGAGATTTTCTTATATTCTTATGAGTTTTAGGGAAAGGAAAAGACTTGCTTCTTGAGTTTGTACCATAGCATCACCTTATTTCGACTACTTTTAATGGCTCTAATGACCTGGGTGTGTATATTGGTGTTTTCGTGATTCCAGTGATATATAGTTTGACAAGACTACACCATCAAAGAAAAAAGCATCCTTGGGAAGCAGACCAGTCATCTTGAGGGAGCCTAGAGCATTTCAGAGTGCGGGATCTGACCTGTGTATGGTGTTACCTGATATGTTGAGCTGGAGCTGTTCAATAGGGATGGTTACCACGGTGCTGTTCTCTGGCCACGGAACGGAGGACACGCAACATCACCAACACCAGTGCGGTGATTTTTTAGGCAGGGCGATAGAAACCAAACACCAGATGAGTTGGATATACTGAACCTTAAGATAATGCAAGAGTATACCAGAACACTTGTCATCCCTTTCACCGGTAAACAATGGAACTCCCTACTCACTTTTTTGTCAAATTCTTACTACTTGAACTGTTTCTTAAAAGGAACACCGAGATAACTCTGGAAATAAATTGACAACACTTCTGAAAATATTTTTGTACTTCATTGTTTTAGAGTCAAGAAGTTGAGGAGTCTTTTCTTCCATCTTAGCTCTGATTTTAGCCAGTCTCCTTTGAACATTGCATAGAGCATGAGAGAAACTAAATTTTTCTTATCCTTTGACTCTTTACAATTCTTCCCTGTCACTTTCATATCTCTTCCATGTAGCTAAGACTTACCTGCACAGTAGTCGGAGTCCAGTGGGAAAAAGTCGTAGCTGACACGAAGAGGACACCAGCACGGCGTTTCACCATCACAGTAACAACCCATGTACACCTTCCCTTTGAATTTGTATGGGACCACACACACATCCCCGTGCTGTGTGAGTGCGCGATCTATAGGGAGATGAGGTCAGTTATGTTTTTGTTGAGTAAATTAGATGAGGTCAGGATATTGAATATTTTCAAATCTTTTAGAGGCTTATACACGACCGCTTTTCCTCTCCTCTCGTGGAAATTATCTAGGTTATCAATGAGGTTATTATTGATAGAGAAAAATACTCAAGGGCATCAGACGAATAGTCTTTTATGGTGAAATTTAAGGAAAAAAAGTACATATATATATATATATATATATATATATATATATATATATATATATATATATATATATATATATATATACACACAGAAATACTCCGCTTAACGAACGTTCGTTTAACGAATTTCCGGTTTAACGTACTATATAAAGTTAGACCAAAAATCCGCATAACGTACAACCACATCCGTTTTAGCGAATTTTCTGGGTTTGAATTTGCTGGGTGAGGGACCGAACGCAGTAGTTTCGCTGTGATTGGCTGGCTCCCCGCCTCTGTCTCTAGCGCTCCTGGAGCTAGATCCAAGATTCTTTAACAACGTCAGAGCAGCCTCTTGCAGCGAAATGGCATCCATGAACGCTTGGAGGGACGGTGACAAGGTTGCTTTCAGGTTGCTCCAGGTGGTGTGACTGTCTTATATATGCATTTATGTTCACAAAACAACATTTCTATTAGCTTTTTACGAACCTTGCCCCCAAGAAAGGATTGTTTTGTAATGCATAAAGTGAAATCTTACATGAAATACCAAAAAATAAAGCAGAGATGAGATGAGCCACAGACGAAGCGGGAGACTCGCGGCCACTCGGCCGCTTCTTTTTCTCCTTGTGACCCTTTCTTCTTGTGACCCTTTCATCATGATGTTTATGTTTTCACTCCTCTATTTCCTGCTATAATGGATATCATATCTTAGTATTCATATACGCTCATGCCACGAGGATAACCTTGACTCCGTGGCAATGAGTGATAGTGAATTACTAATGAAATACCGCAGTATTTCATTAATAATTCACTGTCATTCAGTGCCACGGAGTCGAGGCCTCATGGCATGAGCGTATATGAATACTAAGATATGATATCCATTATAGCAGGAAATAGAGGAGTGGAAACAAATATCATGGGGAAAGACAACACGCAGGCTAAAAGGGTCACAAGAAGAAGAAGAAGCGGCCGAGTCGCCACGAGTGTCCCGCTTCGTCTGTGGCTCATCTCATCTCTGCTTTATTTTTTGGTATTCCATGTAAGATTTCACTTTATGCATTACAAAACAATCCTTTCTTGGGGCAAGGTTTGTAAAAAGCTAATAGAAATGTTGTTTTGTGAACGTAAATGCATATATAAGACAGTCACACCACCTCCAGAGGTGGTGTTCCCAGCAACCTCAGAGCAACCTGATAGCAACTTTGTCACCGTCCCTCCAAGCGTTCATAGATGCCATTTCGCTGCAAGAGGTTACTCTGACGTTAAAGAATCTTGGATCCAGTTCCAAAAAGCTAATAGAAATGTTGTTTTGTGAACATAAATGCGAAAATGTGAGAGAATTTGTACGTAGGTCCTCTAACTTCCAATAACTCATATGACATCATAAAAGTAGTGGTAAACCGGTGGCCCAATATGCTGCCAAACGTATATATGATTTTTTTTTTTTAACCCATGTGGTATGTTGGGGACCAGCCCAGAACGCATCCCCCCTATTTCCATTATTTCCTATGGGAAAATTACGTCCGCTTAACGAATTTTCTTTCTACGAACAGCTTTGACATCCCCTATCCTGTTCGTTAAGCGGAGTATTACTGTATATATATATATATATATATATATATATATATATATATATATATATATATATATATATATATATATATATATATACCTGATGAAATAGCAAAGTGTTGAAAAATACGGGTCTTGCTTGTTATTATTTATCGGTGTTTTCGTAATTTAATCAAAATTATTTGAAGAAATCAGAAGGGTATACTTGCCTCACGTGCCATAGTCATAGGCCAAGTGAACATCTGCACTCACTCCCTATGAGCTGTGTTTTTTTTCAGTCTGAAGCCCCCCACTACTTCCCCGCCACAACTACCCAATGTCACCTAACAAAACATGGTAGCTGGTGGATTATTAGCAGGTTGCAGAGGCTCATGAGAGAGAGAGAGAGAGAGAGAGAGAGAGAGAGAGAGAGAGAGAGAGAGAGAGAGAGAGAGAGAGAGAGAGAGAGAGAGAGAGAGAGAGAGAGAGAGAGAGTCTACACAATAAAAGTTTATTGGAAAGTTCGCTTGCTTTCTTTTCTTTCTTTTTATTCTTTTACCGTGAATGCACATAAACACCATTATGACATTCACCAGCACTAGACTTTCAGAACTGATGCTTAAAGTAATTTAACTCTCAATTTTGTGAGATATTCAGTAACTTACCTTTCGAATGAAGTCCTTCTATTTCCGGATCGAGTCGATTTAATTCCCTGACTGTCGGGATGGAAAACAGCTTTAGATAAGTCACAATGACACAGGGTAATAAAGGTTTCACTGAAACATTAATTTAGTGGTCATTGTTCATAAGAGACCATCCTCCACACACGCTGAAATAACTGAGAAAGAAAATTATGCAGAAATGTATTGAAAATTTACGTAGATTAGGCCATATGTGCTAAAACACACACACACACACACACACACACACACACACACACACACACACACACACACACACACACACACACACACACATGATGTGGTCTCAGTCCTACCCGAAGATCGGTCTATGAGCTCTGAACTCGCTCCGTAATGGGGAAGACTGGCTGGGTGACCAGCAGGCGACAGAGGTGAATTACACACACACACACACACACACACACACACACACACACACACACACACACACACACACACAGTTAAGGGTCAAATTAACTTGCTATCTCTCTCTCTCTCTCTCTCTCTCTCTCTCTCTCTCTCTCTCTCTCTCTCTCTCTCTCTCTCTCTCTCTCTCTCTCTCTCTCTCTCTCTCTCTCTCTCTCTCTCTTGCTATATATATATATATATATATATATATATATATATATATATATATATATATATATATATATATATATATATATATATATATATATATATATATATATATATATATATATATATATATATATATATATATATATATATATATATATATATATATATATATATATATATATATATATATATATATATATATATATATATATATATATATATATATATATATATATATATATATATATATATATATATATATATATATATATATATATATATATATATTTATTTATTTATTCCTATCCAATTTTATAGTATCAGAGTTGAAGGAAGTGTCATCAGTGATGAAAATTGGACATTATGGATTAGTTGCGGTGGTCAGAAGTGAGGTCTGGAGCCCAAAACAAGCAAGAAATAGAACCAAATTACTGAATCACTCACCCTTACCCTGCATACCACGGTACTCTGAAAATATAATGTGAGAGAAATTAGTATGCGAGTTTTAATGCATGTACTGTCAAGACATACAACAGTGAACCAACAGTACTCTCAAAGGTTTCGGTTCGTTGTTTTATTTTACTTCTACCAAGCTCGAGTGAAAGTTTTTGAATGTTTTCAAATCTATGTTCATATTTCTAACGATAATTTAACCAGGATTAAGCTCCACATCATTCGTAAACAAAAAGACACTCCTGAAAACTTCACATTATCATCTCATGGACTTTGAGACTATTGCAGTTGACCGCTATTGAGAGAACAGTGCGTTTCAAAATACAGGTCATCCTTTTGAATGTGGTTTCAGAGAGAGAGAAAAAAAAAATGACAGATCATTGATGTTATGTAAATGAATACATAAATGAATAAGGAAAATGTAATACAACAAATAGATAAGCAAGCCAATACGAGAATATGCAAAGAGAAATTAAATGCTGAAATACCAGTTGCATTTTTCGGTTTGCGGCAAATTTTGATCCTTAATGGCTTGCGCAGCTGATCCACTTCCACAGCGCACCACGGCTGATTCGAGTCTTCCATGGTGCAGTTGACGAAGGTCTTCCTGTTGTAATAAAACGGCACCACGCAGTCTTCGTGGAGGTTGGGATCTGTCAAGAGGAATGCTAATACTTACTGACAGTGTTGTAATAAGGATTATCTGGTATTCAACTGCCTTATTGCGACCATTTTTTTTTTTTCTTCACTTTTCTTCTTGGTGTTTCTACAGACTGAAGTAGAAGTTAGTGAGTTTTTCTTTTTTTTTTTCTATAAGGGAAGGTTTCATGATTCTACACTATCATTTAGATAATAGAAATATTCATGAAGATTACTTTTCATAACACTTCAAAATCCACGACGTAGCAATATGTCAATATGTACCACACTCTTAATTGCTGGTCTTGATGACTGAAACTTGACTGACTCTGATTACATCAACCCCTGTGAAGCGTAGATGGCAATATAACTATGGTAGGAAGAAAAATCATATTGTAACATTCAGCTTTGTATTAATAATGCGTGTGTGGGGGCGGTTATAGAACATACAAAATTATTCAACAACTGTAACTACTAGCGGCACAATTTAGACTTTAATTGAACAGTCTTAGATAATTTATGAATATGAAATCGTAGACCTTTTTGCAGCCAGTTGTATCTTTTAAAATGATCCTCTATTTTGCAGCACAACATCTATTATAACTTGAAGAGAACTCATGGCAGTCAGTAAGTATGTTACCAGCACTGACCGTCATCTATCGTTGGAGTAGGTTCATCCGGAAGAGGACCCACCAGGAAACCTGCAATGATAACAAAAACTTAAGACTTGGCAACACTTCCTTTTTTTGTCGCTGACACAAAACATCCCTGATATAACCTAAACAGGAGGGTTTAGAATATCTTGACAATGCAGGTTCTTTCTCTATGACACTAAAGTATGACCAAATAAACTGAAGGCTATACACATGATCTTCCATTTGGACATAAAGTATTACCTCAAATCAGGGTCCCTCACTTCTTTCACCTCAAGCTAGTGTATAATCGCAACAAATACTAGTTAACTGATGTGGAACCTGAAATATCAATCTGCATGCCTGGTCACGCAACAAACTCATATTAGCAACATGGAAGACTAACATGTTACAAATCAAACAATAAATAATTTTTGTTTCCATTTGAGGTGGTTTAGAGAATATTTTTTTGTATAAGAGGGGAAATCTGACCAAGGGCAACAAAAACGATTAAACAGCCGGTCCTCGAGCAGGTCCGAGAAAGTTAGCCTAAAGAATGTAGTAAATGTCTCTCTAAATGAGTTCAGGTCATAGAAAGAAGGAAATACAGAAGCAGGCAGTGAGTTCCAGAATTTATCAAGACAAGGGATGAATGATTGAGGGTATTGGTTAAGTCTTGCATTAGAGAGATGGACTGAATGTTGTTAAGCTGTCGCTAAAACCATTAAGGAAAACATCTTTAGAAAACCTGTAGATCCTTATGAGTACAGCGATGGACCAGCAGTATTTCATAGTATGCTTCACTATACCTAGAAGATAAAGCAAGAAAGAAAAAGGTCAGGAAAGAAATGATAATATGATCAGCAGTAATACCTATATGTCGGGGAATATAAGGGAAAGTATTACGAGGGAAAAATGTTTACATAGGATTTGTACTCAAGGTAAGAGAGACCAAAGAGAAAATGTCACTGGTGGGAAGGGTTTAAAAAAAATATACATTCATATACCATATAAAATACATCATTGCCTGCTATGTATATTTAGGGAGGCGGTGGCCTAGTGGATAAGATGGTGGGCGTGGGAACGGGCAGATGTCCTTTGCCGTTTGTCGAGTGGTTTAAAGTTATCTACATGTCACCTTTAATACCCAGGTTCTAGGTGGTTACACCAAAGATGCGCTTGGGTGGTGATATGGGTACCACTATAAATAAAATCGCCTGCGCCATCAATGGGTGGAAAGCTTAATACCGCTTAGAATACTCTTCAAGTTACCTACAGGCGTTATAGGCCAGGACATGAAAAAAAAACCATACATATATATATATATATATATATATATATATATATATATATATATATATATATATATATATATATATATATATGTGTGTGTGTGTATATATATATATATATATATATATATATATATATATATATATATATATATATATATATATATATATATATATATATATATATATATATATATATATATATATATATATATATATATATATATATATATATATATATATATATATATATATATATATATATATATATATATATATATATATATATATATATATATATATATATATATATATATATATATATATATATATATATATATATATATATATATATATATATATATATATATATATATATATATATATATATATATATATATATATATATATATATATATATATATATATATATATATATATATATATATATATATATATATATATATATATATATATATATATATATATATATATATATATATATATATATATATATATATATATATATATATATATATATATATATATATATATATATATATATATATATATATATATATATATATATATATATATATATATATATATATATATATATATATATATATATATATATATATATATATATATATATATATATATATATATATATATATATATATATATATATATATATATATATATATATATATATATATATATATATATATATATATATATATATATATATATATATATATATATATATATATATATATATATATATATATATATATATATATATATATATATATATATATATATATATATATATATATATATATATATATATATATATATATATATATATATATATATATATATATATATATATATATATATATATATATATATATATATATATATATATATATATATATATATATTAAAAGAGGGTGGGTTACAATATCTGAGGAAGTTGGGAACTTACTTTTACAATAGCCAGAGGTTACTGGGCCAATTGCATCGTTGACCTTAGTGGCGCACCAGTGGTCAGGGCGGTCCATAAGTGTACAATTGTTGTGCAGTTTGTTCTTCCACCAAAAGGGAAACACACAGTCGCTTTCATTCACCACTGCAGGGGCTGAAATGTTTTCACGCGTCTTAGTTCTCATGTAGGTCTCTTAAACTGAGGGTTTTCAAGATTAGTATTTTTTTTTCTTCACATTGGAATAGTTTAACAATTATTTTGCATCACTAGTTCCAAGAAAATCCATATAAACCTGGCTGATCATGGCCCTCTGAGTTTTGTTTGGAACAGTCCTGATGAAAGACCATGACATTTCTGAATATGAGGTTGAAATGGCATGCAACAAAATCATGAGGCAAGCAGTGGTGGCTATACGTGAGATTTGGCATATGTGTCTTGAATATGATTGGTTTACGAAAATATGCACAACCAAGCTAACTGGAGTAAAAAATTTTGAAACTTCTGTTCCGCAATCCGCATGAGGCGAGAGAGTTTAGATATACACACTAGAAATATTAAGAATAAAGGTGATGGCGGTGGTGGTAGACTCGATTCCACTATGAAACACCACTAAGAGTTAACAGAATGAAAACAAAATGATCATGGCAATAAATATACTTGTCTGATTACCTGACAAAGGCTCTGCGTAGAGATGTCCTGCGCTAGGCACAAGCACGTGCCCCTCCAGCACTGACCTGCAACATGAGTAGTGAAGCAATAATCGTGGCAGCAAGTTCTGATTCAGAAACATTCAGATTTGTTGCCTCTCATGTTTTGGCACCTCTCAATTACTAATAGCCTCTAGTGAAAGTTATTTAGACCTTCCAAGGCATTTTCCTTTCTTCATGATTCTAGTACATAAGAACACAAGAAAATAAGGATGCTGCAAGCAACCATCAGGCAAACATTTGGCAGTCTTTGTACACATGTGATATAATACTTAAACAAGTTCCAAATGAAGTAACATTTGTTTGCAAGATTTGTTGTGATTCAAGTGATAGCTAAACAAGGATTCTACATCAAGAAGGGTGGGTAAGCATCGCACGAATTCAAGTTATCACTTTGGATTTCGAGATTCGTGTTCCTTGAAGGTAATCCCTGTGATAGATTGGTGAGTAATGTTTGTGTTATGTACGATGCTTTGACCTGTATCGGTAGTATCATGACTGAGAATGCCCCTATTTAGTTTGGTTAACTGATTGGATATCAACTAACACTTTTACAATAGAAAAGTATATTTTATGAGCACGTATTGCTTATCGTTCTGACTTTTATGTAAGCATACTAGTTAGTTACTTCGATATTTAAAATCACACACAGTTAATCTTAACCACAGATGATGAGATGCACTAACCAAACATGAACAGTAAAGGTCACAGCGAGGCACAGGGCATTCACATCACTGAGCCTCCTGCCAATCGCCATACCCAAATATGTGTGACGCTGAAATAAAAAAAATAAATGATTTTTTTTTTAAATGTTTATGCATGATTCAGATATCAGACCCTGTATCATTTTTAAAGCGCTTTGTTTTCTCGTCAGATTTATTTTCAAAGAGAACGGTGATGATCAGTAGGGTTCTCATGAGTATTTTTATCACCAATGAGGCACAGTCCTTATTAGGTATCGGTGGAATCAAGAAACTACCCTTGAAATCCTCCATTAACTTGCATCAGATCTTGCGGTCGAGATAGAATGCTGAGAGATACTTTTTTATGGTTTTCAAAAGCGTTTTAAGGATTCCAATGATAGTTTAACAATGATTATGCACAATCAGTTAGAAAAAATAAAGAGGAGGAAGAAGAAAGTAAGTACTCATGAAAACCACACTAATTTCCGTAGTCTTGAAATAATTCTTATGAAATCGTTGAGCGTTTTAAAATCTGCCATGGCATACGGTGTATATCGTGAGGGAGTGTCTTACGAATCACTATAACAAGGAACGCAGGAAGTGACTGACTAAGGAGAATGTCAGTGTATGTGTCTGAGCCCTTTGTCCTTGGTTTTGTTGTGGCAGTACGACGTCTACCTTCCTCTGCTTGACACGTTGCAACACTGCTTTGTGATGCAGGAGGGGTGTTGCGATGCAGTCCTGTGGAGAGACCGAAACACACATGTCAAGAGCCTTAATTTCCGTATTCTTCACCAAAAGTATACCACAAGTAATCTCTTACGGTAAAGTTTAGTCATATCAGAAGACTTCATTTGCAAAAATCTAGTCCTATATGATAGATATTTGAATTTGTGAAAACAGTCTGATATAGTTATTTGTTTATTCAAATATTATGTACCTTTGATAAATGTAGAATGCATCGTATCAAAATAATGAGAGTAAATTCAAAGTGACAAAAAATCGCTCCAGCAGTGTAGTTAATCTTCACCGTAAAACCTCTTTTGGATTTATTGTAGTGCGTTTAAACCTTCCGTGTCACACGAATTATCGCGTAAAAGTAATGCACATTCAAGATTTAAACTGTGGCACCGGATGACCGGGATGAAAGTTAACTGTGGCTGACAATGTTGTGATAATGTGTAAGTTTATAAGAGAGAGCATACGTTCAAGTAAACTTTGTTCTTGTTTTGTTTACTGTTTCAGCTAGATGAGACCTATTTTTTTTTTTTTTTCTTTTTACTTTCCAAAACTTGTTTCTTTTTTCATTCCATCCTTAAGAATACAATGACACTCAAAAGGTCTAATAGTTATGTGTGATGTTTCCCTTGCCTTGTTATATAGTGAGATTGTATGAATATATATATATATATATATATATATATATATATATATATATATATATATATATATATATATATATATATATATATATATATATATATATATATATATATATATATATATATATATATATATATATATATATATATATATATATATATATATATATATATATATATATATATATATGTGTGTGTGTGTGTGTGTGTGTGTGTGTGTGTGTGTGTATGTATGTATGTATTGACACAATCTCACTATATAACAAGGAGTGGGGAGCATCACATATAACTAAGTAAACCTTTTGAGTGTCATTGTACTCTTATGGTCAGCAAAATAAATACTCGGAATTGGTTTATTTAGAGTTTACTTCGTCATTGAGGAGAGCAACCAGTTAGCCAGGCAACAATAATCATTTCTTCTTTTCCTTTATTCTTCAAACACAGCAATATTTCAATCATAGCCACCGTCTCTGTTTCTGTCTTACTACTCTGCACTTTGCCAATGCTTCCCACTGAAACCTGCTTGCCTGTTGCTGGTGGCTGTGGGCTGTGGGATGCCGGCTGGAAAAAAGTTCTAGCTTAGTGGTGTTGGATATAGTTTTTTTTTATTTTCTTTTTCTTTTTCTTCTACTTTTTTGCTTTTCTATCATGCCTCTTTCTCTTACAAGTTAGGTTAGGTCAAGTCTCATTTCAAGACAATATATAATTCTCTTTTCATTTCTCTATTTTTCCCACGATTTTCTCTTCTTTTATCAAGTTAGATAAAGTTTCACCCTTTGACAATATATAACTCGATTTTCTTTTTTTTTCATATTTTTGCCTCTAACTTCATGTTTTCTTCTTTCTTATTTTTATTTTCGCACGTCTAACAAGACTAAATCAGGGTAACTTTCAATAAAAAGAACTTTTCTTATATAATTTCTATGAGTTAATTTCTCTCTACTTAATTCTACATTTCCTTACATCAAACAAGATTAGATCAGATTAACTTTAAATATACTAATTTCCTTGTAATTTTTATAAGTTAATTTCTCCCTACATATTTCTACTTTTCTTCACATCAAACACTATATATATATATATATATATATATATATATATATATATATATATATATATATATATATATATATATATATATATATATATATATATATATATATATATATATATATATATATATATATATATATATATATATATATATATATATATATATATATATATATATATATATATATATATATATATATATATATATATATATATATATATATATATATATATCATAAGAACATAAAAATGTAGGGAAGCTGCAAGAGGCCGCCAGGCCAATACTAGGCAGTCCCAGTGTGCTTAATCTACCTAATTCCATCTATCTTCCCCATCCATGAATTTATCTAACCTTTTTTTAAAGCTCCCTATTGACTCAGCCCTGACTACATGCCTACTGAGACTGTTCAACTCATCAACCATTCTGTTTGAAAACCAGTTTCTTCCCATTTCTCTCCTAAACCTGAATTTTTTAAGTTTAAACCCATTATTTCTGGTTCTGTCCTCGCTACTGATTCTAAGAACTACATTCATGTCCCCTCTGTTAAAACCCTTATACCACTTAAATACTTCTATCAAGTCTTCTCTTAACCTACGTCTCTCTCTCTCTCTCTCTCTCTCTCTCTCTCTCTCTCTCTCTCTCTCTCTCTCTCTTTCTCTCTCACTATATATATATATATATATATATATATATATATATATATATATATATATATATATATATATATATATATTTTTTTTTTTTTTTTTTACTGTTATTACAGTGTTGTTGATGTTATTACAGTGTTGTTGTTACTGTTATTAAATTGTTGTTACTGTTATTAAATTGTTGTTATTGTTATTACAGTGTTGTTATTGTTATTGTTATCAGTGTTGTTATTGTTATTGTTATCAGTGTTGTTATTGTTATTGTTATTACAGTGTTGTTAATGTTATTACAGTATTGTTGTTGTTATTACAGTGTTGTTGTTATTGTTATCAAATTGTTGTTATTGTTATTACAGTGTTGTCATTGTTATTGTTATTACAGTGTTGTTATTGTTATTAGTGTTGTTATTGTTATTAGTGTTACAGTGTTGTTGTTACTATTGACGTTCACTAAAGAAAGATACATTACCTACATTGCTTTCTGGTGACGTCATGCATCACGTGACTACAAAACAGCCCCGCCATTGGTCCGCCGCCTCGCCTACGTGACTGAGCGATCTTTTGGGAAAAAAATAGTAGTAGTTGAAAAATAAGAACAAATAATAGAAGAAGAAGAGCAAACAATAACAACAACAAACAACAACAATAACAACAACAAAAAACAACAAAAACAAAGAAACGACAAAAAAGAAAAAACAAGAAAAACAAAAACAAACAAAAAACAAGAAAAACAAAAACAAACAAAAAACAAGAAAAACAAAAACAAACAAACAACAACAACAACAACAACAACAACAACGACAAAAACGCACTTCCCCTATGAACCACTACCCCATGAAAATAATATTTCTTTCCAACAAAATACAAACTTACAATATTTTTTTCCATCCACCCACCCGTCGCCCACCCACCCACACCCCAGTCCACCCACCTCAAACCCACCCACCCACTTACCCATCCATGCACCCTTTCAGGTGGTATATGGGGACAATCTAGTTGTGTGTGTTAGTGGCGGACTGCTCGTTGTGGCGGTAGGACGTCAGAGGGCAGGAGGTGACGATGTCTTGAATTGTTGAGTAGTTTGGCTGTAGGCAACTGTAGCAGGTTGATACATGATCGTGATTGCTCTGGCTCGGATATCAGCACAATAAATCCTTCTATCCACGAGTTTGAGCAAAGATAACACAAGGGTGTGGAGCCCAGCGGATACTTTGGTCTACTGATCTTGCACGAGGAGGCGAAGCCGGAAGCCTTTGGGACTCCAAGTTTCCTGGCCCAAGAACAAGGTTCAGAGGTGTTTGGAGGCTTACTGGATGAAACTGGATGCGTGTGGCGAGGACATTGAGATCTCGGAAAACTTTACATATTTTGGTAGTGTAGTGCGTTACAACGGTAGGTCGAGCCAGGAAGTTGCATGGCGGATTGGCCTGGCCCACGGCGTTATGGACTCGCTCAACACGAGTATTTTGGCATTGTCGGTACCTGTGCAGACGGACGAAGATTCGGATCTTCGTCTTACTCTATGGCTGTGAGACATGGACGCTGAACATCGATTTGAAGAGGCGAATTGATGTCTTTGGTATTAGATGCCTTCCCAGGATCATGGGGTACCGCTGATATGACTTTGTGTCAAATCAGCGATTGCTCCGTGAGATTGATTCGAGGCCGATTACCAGCATAGTCCGTCAACGCCAACTGCGACTATATGGGCATGTGGCACGCTACTCGGAAGCCGATCCTGCATATCGGGTTGTCTCCGAAGGAGATATCCCAGCATGGAAGAGGACAAAGGGACGTCCGTGCACAGAACTCAAGGCTGCGGCAAGTCGATGTTTCTTGCTGGGAGTTACTTAACATGGGAAGGAAACCTGTATGGAGACTCGAGGTGTGACCGCCTGGAGTGGCGCCATAAGGTAGACGAGGCGACGTCCCCCCGCCCCTCCCCGTGTATGCCCCATGCATGATTGATTGATATTGCTAACTGCATGCCTCCCCTCCTCCTGCGGCCTCGCTGCGCAAGGCTTAATTTCTTCTTCCTCTCATCCCTATTCTGTCCAACTCTCTAATACAAGGGTTAATCAGTATTCTCAATCATTCTTACCTTTCTGTGGTAAACTCTGGAATTCCTTGCCTACTTCTGTATTTCCATCTTCCTACGACTTGACTTCTTTTAAGAGGGTGGGTTTCAAGACATTTGTCTCTGTCTTCCGGCTAATTCTTTCCATTTGAAGTGGAGCTCTATATATATATATATATATATATATATATATATATATATATATATATATATATATATATATATATATATATATATATATATATATATATATATATATATATATATATATATATATATATATATATATATATATATATATATATATATATATATATATATATATATATATATATATATATATATATATATATATATATATATATATATATATATATATATATATATATATATATATATATATATATATATATATATATATATATATATATATATATATATATATATATATATATATATATATATATATATATATATATATATATATATATATATATATATATATATATATATATATATATATATATATATATATATATATATATATATATATATATATATATATATATATATATATATATATATATATATATATATATATATATATATATATATATATATATATATATATATATATATATATATATATATAGAGAGAGAGAGAGAGAGAGAGAGAGAGAGAGAGAGAGAGAGAGAGAGAGAGAGAGAGAGAGAGAGAGAGAGAGAGATATGTATATATATATATATATATATATATATATATATATATATATATATATATATATATATATATATATATATATATATATATATATATATATATATATATATACAGTATATATATATATATATATATATATATATATAGAGAGAGAGAGAGAGAGAGAGAGAGAGATAGATAGATAGATAGATATAGATATATATAGATATATATATATATATATATATATATATATATATATATATATATATATATATATATATATATATCTATCTATCTATCTATCTATCTATATATATATATATATATATATATATATATATATATATATATATATTTTTTTTTTTTTTTTTTTTTTATTGCCCTTGGATAGCTTCCCTCTTGCATAAAAAAAAGAAGATAGTGGAATCAAAGGCTCGCCCTAGGAGGTTGAATAAACAGGTGGGCTGCTGCTGCCCCTACACTCCTTACATTCAAAACATTACCCATTGAAAATACATGGGAACGCCCGAATTACGCTCCTTGTTTTCCGTTTCATGTCCATGATTTGAGGCTGCCTACCATACATGTAACCTTAAAAGAGTCATACTAGTCGTGGCATACCGTGGTACGAAGATTTAGACAGTAAATCATAAATACAAGTTAGATAATCAAGTGTTTTCCAGCCTTGGTGGGCTTGAGTGAGAGGTGGGAAGCTGTCTTTGAGGTCATGTACACATGTAAATAGACATGTACATGTAGATGTGATTCACTGTTTGATCTGCTGCAGTCTCTGACGAGGCAGCCAGACGTTACCCTACGGAACGAGCTCAGAGCTCATTATTTCCGATCTTCGGATAGGCCTGAGACCAGGCAACACCACACACCGGGACAACAAGGTCACAACTCCTCGATTTACATCCCGTACCTACTCACTGCTAGGTGAACAGGGGCTACACGTGAAAGGAGACACACCCAAATATCTCAACCCGGCCGGGGAATCGAACCCCGGTCCTCTGGCTTGTGAAGCCAGCGCTCTAACCACTGAGCTACCGGGCGCGTGAACATGCATATGTGCATGTGCATTTAAATCAAGGATAAATAAACTGTATATTTGGCCTGAAGGTTGATTTTTCTTGGTATAGCAATTACTTAAGACATGCATGTCAAAATTCTCTCTCTCTCTCTCTCTCTCTCTCTCTCTCTCTCTCTCTCTCTCTCTCTCTCTCTCTCTCTTTATAGGTTTTATTTAGAATGATGAGTGATTCATGTCACTGGGTATTTGAAATTTTACTTCACTATTTGTTCTTTGTTATGTAATATACGAGAAAAAGCAATCTTTTTGACATAATTTCTCCCGGAAACGGCCTACTGTATTTCTTCAATATTGTAACTATTTCGCATAAACATTGTTATTAACAGGGTCTACATGACATATTTAGGAAACTATGATGTGGTTTTACAAAAGTCAAGCTATCAGTTCTTTCTTTTCCTCTGGTAATGAAAAAGAAAGTGGCAATTTCCCATTGCTTAACAGAGAGGCCAATAATGTTTTGGGTGCAAGTTGCGATCGTAAGCTCAATCTGCCCACCGCCTCATAAGCTCTGCCCACTGGCTTCACTTTTTTTTTTTTTTTTTTTTTTTTTTTAGTACGGGAGATAGGCGCGTGTCGTCTTCTCCACTCTAAGTTACCTCTTTGGGTCGCCGCATTGCTGTTGGTTGTTTGGGGATTATTGAAAAGTTGAAATTCCAGGATCTTCGAGACCCTACTGGAGTAGCAATACACAAACTTCTCCAACACACCCAACAATATCATGAGTCATCATACCACAGGTGCAGAAAGCCTTGAAATAAAATACGTGATGGTAGAGGACATACATATAGATTATAAAACGGTTATAAAATACATTATGTAGGTACACATGAATCAATTTCCGCGCCATTCACTTGGGAGAAGTTGCCCGAGAACCAGCGTGACCTGACGAGATCAATTCAACAAGTCCGCACATTTATTTAATGCTCTTATTTACCTTCAGCGCACACATAACTCATTGATTTTGATTTCCCTCTTCTTCCATACATACAGCAGTACCTCATGAGTTATTTCATAGGAGTGGTAAGGCCTGAAATAAAGGAAAATATAAGGTAGCCTAAGTCATAGAAACGCGCGCTACTTCCGTCAAGGTAGTCTGTTAAGCTGTGTGCCAGTCTCCCCATCCCTCCGAAGCACAGGCTGAAAACTCGTTCTACGTTGAGAGACAACTAAAACTGTAAAAACAAAGTCTTGAAGTTCATCCAAAAGGACAGAAGTCACGAAAAGTATTCAACATATCCTAGGGGACTGTCAGACAGATGCTGACAGAGGGAAGATAAGTGTGGTGTGCTCTGCTGGCCTTTGGGTGCTCTAAGGTGATATCAGAGAATGAGGGTAGGTGATCAGCAAAAGTCAATTTTTAGGGTGATTATTAGAGACATTGTGTTATCAGTGCTTTCTTATGATGACTGTCATGAATGTTTAGCAGGACAGTGGTAACCAACAGGAGTAACAACTGCTGAGTTGTGGTCAGGATGTTGTGGATTAGGTCTGGTTAGGTTAAGAGGTCAAATTTCACCGATTCTTTACTCATCTGGCCCACAAACCCTGAGTTTCTACTCGGCTCCTATGTTTGTTGCAAATAGAGGAAGAGTTAAGTTGAGTGGGGTGTATCTGGAAATTGATATTTACCTATACATTTATACAGCAATATAATCCAGAAGTGCCCAGGAATAAAGTCAATGTTTAATCTATTTTGATCATATTTCATCAGTGAATATTTAAAGTTTTAAATGAACTTTAATGTTGTTATTGAATTTTAAGTCACGCTCAGAACCTCTTGCTTTGGGTGCTGATTTTGATATGTCTGATCTCTCAATCATGTGGCTACTGTTAAGTTATGTTAGAGTTTGGTTAAGTTTGGTTAGTTTGATTAAGTTGTGCTAAATTTTTTTAAAGTTTGATTAGGTTAGATTCTGTAAAATTCAGGATATAATTATGGAAATTGATTTTTTTTTATTTTTTTTAAATTTTATTTTTATTTTTTTTTTTTTTATTTTTTTTGTAATATTACCAATGTTGGATTGTGTCAAGATTAGCAAGCCCAATATCTCCATCATCCATGTCAAGAACAGCAAACCCAATGATTCTCATGTAAAGAATAGCCAACCTATATATCAATGTATAGAGAAGCAATGAAAATAATATACAAAAAATTTATTGATCAGAATTATTTGGTAATGAAAAAAGTATGGTAATTTCCATAAAAAAAATCTGTTTCAAAAATCTAATTATTAAAAGAATACTGCATGGCTGTTGCATTACAAAATGCTGAAAACCTGTTAAGTATTTCGTTCTATCCACATGAACTGGTTTAAGTAACTGACTAGAAAAGTGCATCTATATCTTTCTGCTTTGCTCAGTATGATTCTGTATGTGTGTGAATGTCTGTCCGTGGGTCAACAAAGTTCAAAGAATGGTTTACAGTTCTGTGGTAGTAGTTTGGATTATGAGCTTTATTTCTGTAACAGGGGTCAAAAACTTTTTTTCTGAGAGCCATGAGAGTCAAATATTTTTAAATGTATTTCCATGACAGCCATATAATATTTTTCAACACTGAATACAACTAAATATGTCCATTTTTTTAAGTAAGATTAAAAATTTTACTCTAAAATTCTAGTAAAACTACACAAAATGGTGGGGGGGTGTGCTAATTAGTTTTCAGGAGTAATCATCCCATCTTTACCTTGCATAATCTTTGGAGCAAAAACAGGCAGGGAGAAAGCGTGTTTTCACCAGTCTGTTGAGCTGTGTTCTGTTCCCACCAACAACACATACTTTGAAATGACAGCAGAATTATTAATTATTTATCATGTTCAGAAATGTTAGCTAAGATTTTATCTGCGAGCCAGTTACGGTCATCAGAAGAGCCATATCTGGCTTGCAAGCCATAGGCTGCTGACTCCTGTTCTATAAGCTAGCCATTCATTGATGTGAATCAGGGCCGGACTGGGAGACTTTTTCATGCCAGGGGTAATTCATGTAACCAGGCCACTCTGGCCTTGCCCACACATGCATGTTCACACCCACAGCTACATGCATGTATGCTGGCATGCACACACACACACACACACACACACACACACACACACACACACACACACACACACACACACACACACACACACGTTCCGACGATCAGCTGATCTTCACTACACCTGTTGTATAGTATTTACAGTGGCCTGGGCAGGTAGTGTGGACTCATTTTTTTTTTTTTTTTTCCTCCATGAAATCAATTAGTAAGGAATAATGAGTGAAAAAGATATTCCATCCAAATGCAGACATGAGAATAGAGAAGGGGCTGATGATGACTATGTCGGTGAGGGAGAACGCGTATTCAAAGGGTTCGATACGACGACAACTTCACTACTTAAGAGAGTGTTCAATATTGAATGTAAACTAGATAAACTGATAAAGGAGAAGATGGAAATGAAAGAGAATAAAGAACAGGAAATGGAGTTTATAAGACTGAGAGAAAGGATAAGAAAAGTGGAAGAAAATGAAGCTAGGCTAAGAGCGGAAAACGAAGAACTAAAAAAGGAAGTAGCTAACTACAAGAAGCAGATGGAAGAAGGACTCGGTAAAGCCGAGAAAGAAAAGGAGAAGCTGAAAGATCTAGTAAACAAGGAAGAGGAAAGAGTACAGAACGTGATTAAAAAAGAAGTACAAGCATGGAGAGTCCAAGATAAGAAAGATAAGGCCGATTTTCAGGAGGTGATTCAAGAACAACTTAAAGAAAAAGAAGAAAATATGACAAACAAAATGATAGGAGTCCTCAAGACAAAAGAAAATCTAGTTAGAGAAATTGCAGAAAAAAGAAGAGTGTAGTCGTATTTGGAATAAAAGAAAAAATATAAAATATAGACCAAAAAGAGAAAAGAAGAAATGAAATCAGTCAAAGACCTACTGAAGAATCTTAATGACGAAGATAGGCAGAACTTGGAAGAGGAAGTAGAAGAAATAAACAGAATGGGACCATATCAAGAAGGAAAAACGAGACCAATTAAAATACTACTAAAATCACAAGCAGCAACAGAAGAAATATTATATAGAACAACAAAACTTAGAGAAACAGAAGGCTGCAAGGATATCTATATAAAGAAAAATAGAAATGAGGAAGAAAGGAAGAGATACAATGAACTGGCAGCAGCAGTAAGGAAAAGAATAATGAAAGGTCAGAAGAGGAGAAGAAGGCATTTTTGGAGAATTCTAGGAGACAGGATAAGGAAATGGTATATAAACGAGAAGGAAGAGAAAAAGTGGAACAAGTTTAACTAAAAATGATAAAGGCAAAAGACTAAAAATGATGTATACGAACATAGACGGGTTTTATCAAGTAAATTAGAATTAAGAGATTACATAAGGAAAGAAAATCCAGATATTGTATGCCTGGCTGAAACAAAACTAAATGAGGCAATCAAAATAGATTTGGATAATAGGTATAATGTATGGAGAAGAGACAGAGTGGGTAAAGGAGGAGGAGGAGTCATGATAATGTTAAGGAAGGAGATAGTGATCAACCAAGTGGAATGTGGGAAGGAAAAGCAGAAGTATTGTATATTAAGATGCATATTAATAAAAAAGAGTTAACAATCATTGTAACATATGTGCCACCAAAAACAAATTCATGGACCAATCAAGAATATAAAGACATGATAGATGACACAATAAGGAGTCTAATGAGAATCGTTAAAGAAAGGAGAAAAGTGATATTAGTAGGAGATTTCAACTGTAAAGAAGTGGACTGGGAAAATTATGAAAGTGGTATGGGGAAGAAGCCTGGGAGAAAGATTCTTGAACCTAATGATAGACAATATGATGGACCAGAGAGTAAAGGAATGCACAAGATTCAGAGGAAACGACGAGCCGGCGAGATTGGACCTAGTTTTTACAAGGGGTATACAAATGAATGATGATATAAGATATAAGTGCCCATTGGGAAAGAGTGACCATGCAATATTAGAAATAGATATAGAAGAAGGAAAGGAAGATAGAGACGATTCATACAAAGGAGACCGATTAAATTACAGAAAGGCTGATATTGAGAATCTCAAGAACTATTTTAAAACGTAGACTGGGAGGAGATGGAAAACTCAGAGACAATGCAAGACAAATATAACTTATTTTTGGAAATATACAAAACAGGAGTCAGGGAATATGTCCCAAAATATAGACCAAAAGAAGAAGGAAAGAAAGATTGGTTTAATGCAAGGTGTGCTAGGGCAAAGGAGAAAAGAGATGGAGCATGGAAAAGGTGGAGGAGAAATAGGAATCCAACAAACAAGGAAAACTTCAAGGCAGCGAGAAATGAATATGTTAAGGTGAGGAAGGAAGAGGAAAAGAACTTGAAAAGATATTGTCGAAAAATGTAAGGAGCAACCAAAATTGTTCTATAGATTCATAAATGGAAAAATTAGGCAAAAAGAAACAATAGAAAGGTTAAAAGGAGAGAACGGGATGGTGGAAGACCCAAAAAGTATGGCAGAACTATTAAATAAAAATTCCAGGAGGTCTTTACTAAAGAATCCAAATTTGAGAGGCCACAGGGTAATAGAGACAATCTATATGAAAGAGATTAAAGTAACCAAGCTTGAAATAAAAGAGTTAATGAAGGAACTGGATGAAGAGAAGGCAATGGGACCGGATGAAGTCTCAGGCAGAATACTGAAAGAATGTAGGGAAGAACTAGCAAGTCCTATATACAACATCATAAAATGCTCAATAGAAAATGGAACAGTGCCAGTAGAATGGAAAAGAGCTGAGGTGGTTCCCATATATAAGAGCGGAAGGAAGAAGAACCTTTAAATTACAGACCGGTATCACTAACTAGTGTAATATGCAAGATGTGTGAAAGAATAATAAAGAAACAATGGATCGAGTTCCTTGAAGACAACAAATTAATATCAAATAGCCAATTTGGTTTTAGAAAAGGACGGTCTTGTGTAACTAATTTATTGAGTTTCTATTCTAGAATAGTTGATAGAGTACAAGAGAGAGAGGATGGGTTGACTGCATCTATTTGGATTTAAAAAGGCGTTTGACAAAGTGCCACATGCAAGATTACTGTGGAAGTTAGAGGAGAAGGGTGGCTTAAAAGGAAGCACATTGAGATGGATAGAAAATTATTTGAGGGAGAGAAATAAGGACGGTAGTTAAAGATATGAAGTCCAAGTGGAGAGCAGTAGAAAGCGGAGTGCCACAGGGGTCAGTATTGGCACCAATACTTTTCCTCATTTATATTAACGACATGCCAGAAGGAGTGAACAGCTACATAAATTTGTTTGCGGATGATACGAAACTGTGCAGAGTTATAAAGCAAAAGGAGGATTGTGAAATACTGCAAGAAGACCTAAATAAGATCTGGGAATGGAGTAAGAAGTGGGAAATGGAATTCAATGTGAACAAAAGCCATGTCATGGAAATGGGAAAGAGTGAAAGACGACCTGTGGGAATCTATAAGATGGGAGATGGAGTAGAACTGGAGAAAGTCAAAAGGAAAAGGACTTAGGAGTGACGATGGAAGAAAACAATCAACCAGTAAGCCATATTGATAGAATTTTTAGAGAAACATATAATTTGCTAAGGAATATTGGAGTAGCATTTCACTACATGGACAAAGAAATGATGAAGAAATTGATAAATACTATAATAAGACCCAGATTGGAATATGCAGGAGTAGTGTGGACCCCTCATAAAAGAAACACATAAGGAAATTGGAGGCTACAAAAATGGCTACAAGAATGGTCCCAGAACTTGAAGGGATGACATATGAGGAGAGACTAAAGGCTATGGATCTACCAACCTTGGAACAAAGAAGGAGAGAGGAGACCTGATACAAGTCTATAAATTGATCAACGGAATGGACCAAGTGGATAATGAGAAACTGATCCTGAGAGAAGAATATGACATCCAAGCACAAGATCGCATAGTAAAAAGCTGAGAAAGGAAGATGTCTGAGAGATATTAAAAATATAGTTTCCAGAGATGTATTGAGACGTGGAACAGTTTAGATGAAGAAGTAGTGTCTGCAACGAGTGTGCACACTTTTAAAGTAAGATTGGATAAGTGTAGATATGGAGACGGGGCCACACGAGCATAAAGCCCAGGCCCTGTAAAACTACAACTAGGTAAATACACACACACACACACACACACACACACACACAAGCAATTGGCAGAAAAAGTTTGTGAAGTAATTGATGCCTCATTAAGGGAAGGTGTGAAGACTGGAAAAGAGCTAACATTGTCCCAATCTATAAATCAGGTAACAAGAGAGAATTGAACTATAGACCAGTGTCACTTACAAGTGTGGTAGCTAAGATGTGTGAGAGGGTGGTGAAGACTAGATGGACAGATTCTTGGAGAAAATGACATACTTTGTGAGTGTCAATTTGGTTTTAGAAAGGGCGTTCATGCACGACAAATGATATGTTACTATTCGAGGGTGATAGATGTAATACAGGAAAGAGATGGTTGGGCTGATGGAATATATCTGGATTTAAAAAGGCCTTTGATAAGGTACCACACAGAGACTGATCTGGAAACTTGAAATGGTAGGAGGAGTGCATGGCAGTTTACTAAAATGGATGGAAGACTTTTGGTAGGAAGAGAAATGAGAACAATAATTAAGGACAGACCATCAGAATGGGGATTGGTGGAGAGTGGAGTTCCACAGGGATCAGTGTTGGCACCAGTAATGTTCGAGTCTACATAAATGACATGGTGGATGGGGTGTCCAGTTATGTGAGCCTATTTGCAGACGATGCAAAATTGTTAAGAAAAGTGAGATGTGACAAAGATTGCGAACTACTCCAGGAAGACTTGGACAGAATATGGAAATGGAGCTGTACATGGCAAATGGAGTTCAACACGACAAAATGCAAGAAAATAGAGTTTGGCAAGAGTGAAAGAAGAATCAGGAGTATGTACAAGATAGGAAATGAAGACATAAAAACCAGTCATGAAGAAAAGACCTTGGGGTGACAATTACCAATGACCTATCGCCAGAGAGACATATAAACAAAATAATTGGAGAAGTATTGAACTTATTGAGGAACATAAGAGTGGCGTTCAGATATCTAGATGAAGAAATGATGAAGAAAATAATTACTGCAATGATAAGACCGAGGCTTGAATATGCAACAATACAGTGGGCTCAACTTAAAGAAACACATAAGGAAACTAGAGAAAGTACAGAGGGCTGCAACAAAAAATGGTGCCTGACTTAAGAGATTTGACTTATGAAGACAGACTGAAAAGAATGCAACTTCCAACCCTGGAAAACAGAAGAGAAAGGGGAGACCTGATAGCAATATACAGAGTGATGATTGGCATGGAAAAATGGATAGGGAAGATCTGTGTATGTGGAATGGAAGAATGTCGAGAGGGCATGGGAAAAACTAAAATGGCCACTTATAGGAGAGATGTGAAAAATATAGCTTCCTCATAGAAGGGTGGAAGCATGGAATAGTTTAGACGTGAAGTGGTCAACGCAAGGAATATTCATGATTTTAAGAAAAGCTGGACATTAATAGATATGGAGACGGGACAACACGAGCATAGCTCTTTTCCCGTATGTTACAATTAGGTAAATACAATTAGGTAAATACACACACACACACACACACACACACACACACACACACACATCATAAAAAGAAACACATAAGGAAATTGAAGGCTACAAAAATAGCTACAAGAATGGTTCCAGAATTTGAAGGATGACATATGAGGAGAGACTAAAGGCTATGGATCTACCAATGGAACAAAGAAGGAGAGAGGAGACCTGATACAAGTTTATAAATTGATCAAGGAATGGACCAAGTGGATAATGAGAAACTGATCCTGAGAGAAGAATATGACATCTGAAGCACAAGATCGCATAGTAAAAAGCTGAGAAAAGGAAGATGTCTGAGAGATATTAAAAAATATAGTTTCCCGCAGAGATGTATTGAGACATGGAACAGTTTAAATGAAGAAGTAGTGTCTGCAAGAGTGTGCATACAAAAGAAGATTGGATAAGTGTAGATATGGAGACAAGAGAATAAAGAGGCCCTGTAAAACTACAACTAGGTAAATACACACACACACACACACACACACACACACACACACACACACACACACACACACACACACACACACACATACACACACACACACACACACACACACACACCAACTCTGGAACAGAGAAGGGAGAGAGGGGATCTGATACAAGTTTACAAATTGATTAACGGAATGGATCAAGTGGATAATGAGAAACTGATCGTGAGAGAAGAATATGACATTCGAAGCACAAGATCGCATAGTAAAAAACTGAGAAAGGGAAGATGTCTGAGAGATGTAAAAAAATATAGTTTCCTGGAAAGATGTGTTGAGACTTGGAACAATTTGAGTGAGGAAGTGGTTTCAGCAAAGAGTGTGCATAGTTTTAAAGAAAAATTGGATAAGTGTAGATATGGAAACGGGCCCACACGAGCATAAAGCCCAGGCCCTGTAAAACTAGAACTAGGTAAATGCGCACACACTCACACACACACAAACACACACACACACACACACGGGACATCGTCGATGGCGGAGGTGGTCGCTGAGCTCCAGAGCAATCATCTATAATTCTACAGTTACCATTGCCTAAGAGTAACCAAGGTGGGAAAGGAGCTGGTAATGTTTGTCCCGTCTCCATATAGTCATGTTAACTGTTGATTAGCAAAATAATGTCCAGTGAAGGTAAATATAAACTGTAGCCTGCGTTTGAGCCATCAGCTGGTTTGTTTACGTCTGCGCAACATGGCGGCCGTGAACTCGAAAGAGGAATCAGACTTCACAGGGTTTCAAGGAATAATGGAGAAGAGCGCTTATGTGAAGAAAATTCTGGAGTTAGAAGGTAAAATTGAAAAACTGTTTGAAAAGTATGAGGGCCTGGAAACGAGTTATGACAATGTAAAGAAAGACTGTGCCGATATGAAGAAGGAAAATGCAGCATTGAAAGAGGAAGTTAAGCTAATTAAAGTGAATTGCGAAAATGTGGAGAATCTCTAGGAAAAGTGATGGAGAAGCAGGCTGAATGGAAAAAAAGTCAGGAAGTGGAAAGAAAGGAGGTAAATTACAAAGTTGCAAGTCTGGAAAAGGAAATCAAAGAGTCAGGGAGAAAACTTTGGGCCTTGCTGAAATTATAGATCAACAGATCATAGAAGAGAAGATAGCTGAGAAAGTGGTGAAGGTTATTAAGTCAAATGAGACATTGGTGAGGGAAACTGTAGACAAAAAGAGATGTGTGGTGATATTTGGTGTGGAGGAGGATAAGACACCGAGTAAAATGGAGAGAGAGAAAACATAAAAAGGTGATAAATAATATCATTAATGTGGTGCAGGAGGAGGAAAAGACCTAGTACAAGAAATAGAGGACTTCCATAGAATTGGAAAGTTCACAAGAGAAGGTATGAGGCCAATAAGAATCAAACTTAAGTCACAAAAGGATGTAGATGAATTGGTGGAGAAGTCATGGAGGCTAGCCCAGCAGGAAACAACAAGGAAGATTTGGTTGAGAAGAGATCTCGGTGAAAAGGAAAGAGAAATGTTAAATGAGTTGAGAAAGGAGGCTTTGAAAAAAATGAAGAGAGGACAGAAGAGGAGAAGAAAGAGTTTTCTGGAGAATCTTGGATATGAGACTGAGGAAGTGGTTCATAACCCAGAAAAGTACAGCAAGAAAGGACTAAAGAAACTTACATATGAGCAAAATGTAATGTATTCCAACATAAATGGAGTGATATCGGGGATTTTAGAACTCAACGATTACTTGAGGGACAAGAACCCAGATATTGTGGGTCTTACTGAAACAAAACTGAGAGAGGGAGAAGACCTGATGAAGGTTGGAGAAGGAAATATAACGTTTGGAAAAGAAATAGAGTAGGTAAGATGGGAGGAGGAGTGATGTTGCTGGTTAAAAAGATATAAAGGTGGATCAAGTGAAAAAGGTATGGGAAAGGCAGAAGTGCTAAAGATCAGAGCAGAAACTAATGAAGGAAAAAGAGGCACTACATAGTGGTGTACGTACCACCTAAGACAAATGCATGGTCAGTACAGGAATATGAAGAAATGATAAGTGATACAGGAACATGTCTGGAAGAAATGTTGGGTGGCTGTGAACGAACTATAATGATGGGAGATTTTAATTGTAAAGAGGTGTGTTGGGAGGACTGGTCAATGGAAGGATCAGAGACAACATGGGAAATACACTATTGACACTGGCAATGGAAAATGTGTTAACTCAGTGGGTCAAAGAAGATACTAGGTTTGGAGGAGAGGGAGCATCGTCAAGACTGGACTTGGTCTTTAGTACAGAGCCAATGGTCATTGAGGAGATGAGGGTGGAGTGCCCTTTAGCAAAGAGTGATCATGCAGTTTTGGAGTTCAAGGTGATAGACGAAGAGAAATCTAGAAGAAATGAAGAATATAAAGTGGGAAGATGGAATTATGCCAAGACAGATTTTGGAAACCTAAAGAAATTCTTTCAAGAGACAAATTGGATGAAATTCAAGAGTGCTAAGGAGCAAATGAAAAGTGGAAGGAATTTATAAAAATATACAAAGAAGGTGAGAAAAATTTGTACCAATAAGACAACATAGAGAAGTTGGAAAGCAGGACTGGTTTAACGATAGATGTGAAAAGGCTAGAACAAGAAAAGAGGATGCATGGAAGAGGTGGAGAAGGAAAAGACGGATTAAGCAGTGGGAAAGTTACAAAAGAGCAAGAAATGAATATGTGTTGATTAGAAGAGAAGAAAGAAAGAAACAAGAAAAGGATATAATTGATAAATGTAAAGACCAACCAAGGCTTTTTTACAGACATGTGAACAACAACATCAAAAATAGAGAAAGTATTGAAAGTTTAGAAGTAAATGGAGTATGCAGTGAAGATCCCAGGAAATGGCAGAGGCTATGAATGGATGCTTTCGGAAGGTATTCACAAAGGAGACTGCTTTTGACAAACCACTGGTAATGGAACAGAAAGGGATTATGAAGGAGTTTCAAGTAACGGTGGAGGAGATCAAGAACATGATGGGGAGTTTAGAAGTGAGAAAAGCTGTGGGACCTGATGGGGTATCAGGATGGATTTTAAGAGAATGCAGGGAGCAATTGGCAGAAAAAGTTTGTGAAGTAATTGATGCCTCATTAAGGGAAGGTGTAGTGCCCCAAGACTGGAAAAGAGCTAACATTGTCCCAATCTATAAATCAGGTAACAAGAGAGACCCATTGAACTATAGACCAGTGTCACTTACAAGTGTGGTAGCTAAGATGTGTGAGAGGGTGGTGAAGACTAGATGGACAGACTTCTTGGAGAAAAATGACATACTTTGTGAGTGTCAATTTGGTTTTAGGAAAGGGCGTTCATGCACGACAAACCTGATATGTTACTATTCGAGGGTGATAGATGTAATACAGGAAAGAGATGGTTGGGCTGATGGAATATATCTGGATTTAAAAAAGGCCTTTGATAAGGTACCACACCAGAGACTGATCTGGAAACTTGAAATGGTAGGAGGAGTGCATGGCAGTTTACTAAAATGGATGGAAGACTTTTGGTAGGAAGAGAAATGAGAACAATAATTAAGGACAGACCATCAGAATGGGGATTGGTGGAGAGTGGAGTTCCACAGGGATCAGTGTTGGCACCAGTAATGTTCGCAGTCTACATAAATGACATGGTGGATGGGGTGTCCAGTTATGTGAGCCTATTTGCAGACGATGCAAAATTGTTAAGAAAAGTGAGATGTGACAAAGATTGCGAACTACTCCAGGAAGACTTGGACAGAATATGGAAATGGAGCTGTACATGGCAAATGGAGTTCAACACGACAAAATGCAAGAAAATAGAGTTTGGCAAGAGTGAAAGAAGAATCAGGAGTATGTACAAGATAGGAAATGAAGACATAAAACCAGTCATGAAGAAAAAGACCTTGGGGTGACAATTACCAATGACCTATCGCCAGAGAGACATATAAACAAAATAATTGGAGAAGTATTGAACTTATTGAGGAACATAAGAGTGGCGTTCGTATATCTAGATGAAGAAATGATGAAGAAAATAATTACTGCAATGATAAGACCGAGGCTTGAATATGCAACAATACAGTGGGCTCGAACTTAAAGAAACACATAAGGAAACTAGAGAAAGTACAGAGGGCTGCAACGAAAATGGTGCCTGACTTAAGAGATTTGACTTATGAAGACAGACTGAAAAGAATGCAACTTCCAACCCTGGAAAACAGAAGAGAAAGGGAGACCTGATAGCAATATACAGAGTGATGATTGGCATGGAAAAAATGGATAGGGAAGATCTGTGTATGTGGAATGGAAGAATGTCGAGAGGGCATGGGAAAAAACTAAAATGGCCACTTATAGGAGAGATGTGAAAAATATAGCTTCCCTCATAGAAGGGTGGAAGCATGGAATAGTTTAGACGTGGAAGTGGTCAACGCAAGGAATATTCATGATTTTAAGAAAAGCTGGACATTAATAGATATGGAGACGGGACAACACGAGCATAGCTCTTTTCCCGTATGTTACAATTAGGTAAATACAATTAGGTAAATACACACACACACACACACACACACACACACACACACACACACACACACACACACACACACACACACACACACACACACACACACACACACACACTGAAAAGAATGCAACTTCCAACCCTGGAAAACAGAAGAGAAAGGGGAGACCTGATAGCAATATACAGAGTGATGATTGGCATGGAAAAAATGGATAGGGAAGATCTGTGTATGTGGAATGGAAGAATGTCGAGAGGGCATGGGAAAAAACTAAAAATGGCCACTTATAGGAGAGATGTGAAAAAATATAGCTTCCCTCATAGAAGGGTGGAAGCATGGAATAGTTTAGACGTGGAAGTGGTCAACGCAAGGAATATTCATGATTTTAAGAAAAAGCTGGACATTAATAGATATGGAGACGGGACAACACGAGCATAGCTCTTTTCCCGTATGTTACAATTAGGTAAATACAATTAGGTAAATACACACACACACACACACACACACTAGTATGTTTTTGATGGATTGAAAACAGATATGCACTCCAATATAAGGAGGAGTTAGTAGACACCTACCAAAACGTCAATTTACTCCCAGCAAGGTCTAATAGCATTAGCTCAGGGGTTGCTGTGAGCTTTCCATTAAAGCTAGTTGTGATGTCGCTGAACGTTTTCTTTTGTGTCTCATAACTCAAGGAGGCAGTCACAGCCTGCCCTCTAAACACAACTCTCCTTCTTAACACAAAACTACATGCACTTAACACACACACACACACACACACACACACACACACACACACACACACACTTTACTTAGAATTAAAAGATAAAAAAAAATGGCAACTCCAAGTTCAGCCTCGGAGTCCTCTTCTGGGAATAGGACTAGACATGTCACCCGGTTTTTTTTTTTTTTTTTTTTTTTTTTATTTATTTATTTTTTATTATTATTATTTTTTTTTTATGTTAAGGCCTACACCACTGGTCAGAGCGGAAAGCTCGAAAGGGACCACGAATTCCACTGTGACCAAATTTTATCCATCCCTTTGTAACTCCTAAACATACGGCAGGATTCGCTGTATGTCACTATCTGACATCTCTGTAGCTCTAGTAGTCAAAGTAGATGATATGTTTCCTTAGTCAACGTTCGCCTGTGCTTTGAATTTTCTTTCACTCCCCCTCATGGCCCCTTTTTTGTGGATGCATGAGCTTACCATTCTGCCCTGTTACTGCCTATTATGGGAACTAGGAAACTAATTAGTAAGGCCCAAATCTCCGTCATATGTGCCTTAGTGAGGGAGAATAAGGCAAATCAAGAAATTGCCACAAACACTGGCAAAGCTCTCAGAACTGTTCAATGTTGGACCAAAATTTATTGTGAGGGAGGAAGAGATACTTCACCACCACCTTACAAGCCAGAAGGGTATAAGTGCAGTATGAGCCAGAGAACTCTGAACATTATTCGAAGGCAGCTTAGGCCAACCCTCACATACACAGCAAGGAACTTTAGGCTATTCGAAGACAGCTTAGGCCAACCCTCACATACACAGCAAGGAACTTTAGGCTAGGAACCCTCTGTGCTGGGTGGGGTGAGTGAAAGGAGTGTGCGGAGATATGTGAAAGGCGACATGGGATAACGGAGTTGCCTCGCAGTTTGAGAACCTTGCTTCAGTCATGATTACCTTAACAGTAGGCAAGCAGTTTGTGTCTCAGCACAAAGATTGGGACTTAGGTAAGGGGCGTAGGGTACTTTGGTCAGATGAGGCAAGCTTTCAGATTATAGACAGCCAGAGAAACTGTGTGTACTGCAGACCCGGTAGTAACCGTCACGATCCACGCTACACAACACACACATTAAAACTCAGAATCTTTGATGGTGTGGGGTTGTTTTTCTTACTATGGTCATGAAAAATTAGTGTTTTTCCTAAGAATGTTTGTATGAACCAAAATAACTACTTTGAGCTGATTCTAGATGAGTTAGATGAGAGTATGGAAAAGTGCAATGCTGATACCTTCATGCTAGATGGTATACCATGCCATACGGCAAAGTTAATTGTTGACTGGTTTGACTTCTGCAATGTCAGTCTTTTAAAACGTTGGCCTGCAAGTTCGCCAGACCTGAACCCTATAAAAAATCTCGGGGCGTATATAAAACTGAAGCTAAAGGAGAGAGATACCTCCTCCCTCCCACACCTCCAAGCCGCTATTCAGGACATATGGTACAATATTGACGCTCAGTCTCTCCACCATTTGGGTAATTCACTTCCCAAGAGACTTGAAAGGTCAAGAAGGCATGATGGCATCCTGTCAATTACTAGTTTAGGTGAATACCTTCATTAAAACATTTTCCATGTCATTAATCTCCTTCACAGGATGTCACAGGTATTACGCCTTCCACTCTGACCAGCAGTGTATAGTGCCTGGAGGCACACTTGAAGAGTGTATGGGAAGTCCTGTTCAGCTTCTGCCCATTAGTGGTGCAGGCAATTTTATTTATAGTGGTATCCATATTAGGGCCCATATCACCCTCGAAGCTCATCTTAGGTGTAACCACCTAGAACCTGGGTATCATGGTGACATGTAGGTAACTTTAAACCACTTGACAAATGACAACGTGTTTGAGGCTGTATGTGGTCAGATTCATGGTGGTATTTGAACCTATGCATGAACATCTGCCCAATTCCACGCTCACCACCTTATCCACTTTGCCACTGCCTCCCTGCTCTCTCTTGACACTTCCCTCAACTTTTTCTTTATTAACTTCTGCAACATATGCAGTCTTAAATCTAATTTTCAATCTGTAGAACACCATCTCTCCTCTACTAACTTTATCTTTTCCTTATGGAAACACAGCTGTCTGAGGCAACTGACAGTAGCCCCTTCTCTGTTCCCTCTTACTTTCTCCATCCTCTTTTTCATTCCAAAGTTGGATGTTGTGTCTCTGTGTGCAACAACTTAATTTGCCCTTGTGCCCATGCTCTTGAATCTTTTGAGTTTCCCACCATCTGGTTTCAACTTAATAGTCACTCTCTAACTTAATTTATCTACTCTGTCTATCTCTCCCCTTACTCCTCTGACTATAGTAAATTCTTTGACTATTTAACTTCCAAAGTGGAGTGTACACAGCAATAGACATATTTACTAGGGGAGCATCTATCATGAGATTAGAGTACCCAGCAATTAAGTGGTAAGTTAGGTAGATTATTCTGTTTTCTTTTGAGTGTTTTAGGTTTCCTGTATGATGTATGTACCTAATTATTGTATACCAGTATGCCATTAGTTTTAAGATTTACAACTATAGTAGAATCTGTACTGGAGCTAGAGTGCCATTTTTCTGTTTCTCTATCTCAATAATGATTGAAATATTCTTCAGTCAGTGACTTATTTTATTGTGTAAATTGTGAAAGAAATTTGCTTTATGTTAGTTGTTTTGGTTATATCTTTGTATTCCTTTACACTGTTATTATTGCATGATATAAAACTTATTGCACTCATTATATGAATGATTTCCTGTCTTGTAGCCTCATGGAAACAAAAAAATTGCCTCAGACTTGAAACTGATTGGACAATAAAATGTTGTAATGAAGATTCAGCTCCTTTGTGGACATTAACAAGGCTGTTTGTTGGCAGCTTACCAATCAGGATAACATGATCAAGCTTTTAGTAAATTTTTGTCTGCCTAAATTGTCCCATCACTACATTTTTACCAGCCTTGATTGCCACATCATTATGTTGTTTGTAAAATTCTTTGTATGAAGCAAGAATAAGATATTATCTTGACTTATAGATTTAGTAGAGTCTAATGAATTGTGCCAATTTTCAACATATTAATTTGTGCTTTCCTTCCATTGTGTAATTAGTCTTTAAATTTAAAGATTTGAACTTTATAGAAATAATTCATTTTAGATACAACTTTCAGGTTGCTGATGTCTTCTGAGCTGAGGTGTTCCAGAAAAGTCACTATACCAAGGTAAGCTTTGTAATTCACCACCACGGTCGCCTGCTGGTCACCCAGCCAGTCTTCCCCATTACGGAGCGAGTTCAGAGCTCATAGACCGATCTTCGGGTAGGACTGAGACCACAACACACTCCACACACCGGGAAAGTGAGGCCACAACCCCTTGAGTTACATCCCTAACTATTTACTGCTAGGTGAACAGGGGCTACACATTAAGAGGCTTGCCCATTTGCCTCGCCGAGCCGGGACTCGAACCCGGCCCTCTTGATTGTGAGTCGAGCATGCTAACCACTACACTACGCGGTGTGTGTGTGTGTGTGTGTGTGTGTGTGTGTGTGTGTGTGTGTGTGTGTGTGTGTGTGTGTGTGTGTGTGTGTGTGTGTGTCACTGCCTGCTCTGTGGGATATCAAGCTCTCCTGTAAAATGGAAGTTTTTATGAAATTACTTAACCTCGTTATGTAATTGGAATAATGGATTCTCTCTCTCTCTCTCTCTCTCTCTCTCTCTCTCTCTCTCTCTCTCTCTCTCTCTCTCTCTCTCTCTCTCTCTCTCTCTCTCTCTCTCTCTCTCTCTCTCTCTCTCTCTCTCTCTCTCTCTCTCTCTCTCTCTCTCTCTCTCTCTCTCTCCTACTTAAAACCTCATTTATTCAATGAGTAATGTTTACAGAATTGTCATCGAGCTCTTTTGTGAATATTAGAGCAGCTAGTTTTTTGTGGGTGGCTATATTTGTACACTCCAGCTGATTGATAGTCCATAGTGAGGGTTGGGATGCTGTAGGGTACATCCTGTGGAATGCACTCTCCGAGATAAATATACTTTATAAGAGTAGTTTATCTATTTATATTATCTTTTGCCATGTTTTATTATGATTGTGTAATAATAGTTATTTATAAATACCGTATTTTTTTTACTAGAAAACACACACAAAAAATAGGGGTGCTCTTTTTGGAGAGGCTGGAACAGATTAATGGCATTTCAATGGGGAAATTGTTTTTTGAGATACGAGGTTTTTGAGATATGAGCTCCATCACAGAATGAATAAAACTTGTATCTCAAGGTACCACTGTATATATATGTATATATATATATACAGTAAGCCCCTGCACTTGACAAATTAATTAGTCTGGCGAAACTACCGCCAAATGCGAATTTTGCCAAGCACGAGTTTTGTATACCATGTTAATTGCCTAAAAAAAGCCTCAATCAGTCTTTGGTCATTGCCAAGTCCCTCTTTTGACCCCTAAAATACCATGTTTTGAGCTTAAATAAAATCTTTTGCCTTCACATATTAGAATGCACATATGAAATAGACCAATAAACAATAAATAAAGCTAATAAGACATGATATAAAGACTGTAACTCCCGTTTTTCCACCCATTTCCCTCACCCACTTTCGTCTTTGCCGCCACCACCATTATCTTTACCCCTACCAGTATGGTATATATATATATATATATATATATATATATATATATATATATATATATATATATATATATATATATATATATATATATATTACCGATAGCAGAAATTGTAGATACTAAAAGTGCAGGGAAATCACATGGAAGTCTTCATATCTCCTGCTTTATTTTCCATTTTCCAACGTTTCGCCTCAAACAAAAGGTATCCTCCGGGCCTAAAAAAGTTGGCATATTAATTAAGTATATAAAGTCTAAAAAACATTATACAAAGTCTAGAAAGACATTAGGCTAAAATACAACCAAAGAAATTAATAAAAATACAATGATTTAAAATACAGAGTAAAAACAAAAGAAAAGAGATCACAACAGGTCAAAAGGAAAAAAATTGCACAGAGAAAAAAAACATACATGGGAGACAAACCTTGAAGTGTGCTGTATGCAGTACAGGAAGGACCTGGCTAGCAGGGTGGTATCAAGATGAGAGGAAAGGTAGTGAGGAGAGGTGAAGCAAAAGTTCAAGGTTTCTATTGAAGAGTGCGAAGCCTAGTTGAAGACAGCTGATTATTGAGTTCAGGTTGGAAGTGTTTAATATAAAGTGCCTCAAGAAGTTTGATATCAGTATTAGATTGGCATCTATGGATAATTTTGAAGTCATTAATACCAAAGGGGTGGTCATTATCATGTGAATGTGCTCTAATTGCAAAGAAAGAAGGGTTAGATAAAGTTTTATTGGTTCTAACAGAAAAACCTTTGTGCTCGGCTATTCTGTGTGTTAGGTTTCTACAAGTTTCACCTATGTATTGTACTTTATAGCACGAACAACAAAATTCATATATGACATTGGAGGTGAGATATGTAGGAACACGATCTTTAAATTTGAAAAAAGAGCCAATAATATGACTATTAGTAAAAATAAAGAAAAATTTAGTGTCAGGATAATATGATTTTAAGGAATTGTTAAGGGTTTTCCTTATTGAATAACTAAGGTGACCGTAAAACGGTAACGAAATGTATTTTCTTGTTTTCTCTGGGGTTGTAGAAGAGTCAAGAGGGTTAGTGAATTTATTGTCAAGGAATTTTGAAATAGTAGAGTTAATAACACTACGGGGAAAGCTGTTATTTAAAAAGAAGGTAGTAAGGAACTTAATCTCCTTGTCAAACAATTCCCAGGAAGAAGTTAGGCTGTAGCATCTAAATAACAGTGTTTTAATTGAGTTAATCTTGAAAAGCTGCAGCATGAAAGAGAGAAAATTAATTCCTAAACCAGTAAAAGTAGATTTTCGATACACAGTGGTGTGAAACTTATTATTCATACAAGTTAAAAGTACATCATGAAAAGATAAAGTACCATTGTTCTCTATTTCACAGGTGAATTCTATATGAGGATGTCTAGAGTTCATGTAATCTGGAAACATGGGAATTTGTGCAGAGTCTCAGAATAAAACAAAACAATCATCAACATATCTACGGAAATAAACAGGTTTGTAAGCTGAAGGGCAATCTCCTAGCCAATTAATTTCATTTATACACAAGAAAGCATTGGCCAACATAGGGCTCAGACATGAACCCATAGCCACACCGTCTGTCTGAATATAAAGCTTTTTATTAACAAAAAAGAGGAGTCTTTAACTGCAAGGGATAAAAGATTGCTAAACTGTGTTCTCAAGAAGTTGCCAAACATAGTGCTGTCCTTAAACAGTTCGTCACAAACTGGGTGTATAGTTTCTTCAAGAGGGTAAATAAAGATTCTATATCAAAGCTAGCCATGAATATGTTACCAACATCTAGATTACATATTTCATTTATAAACTGATATGAGTTTTTAAGGGTAAATTGGTTCATAGTGATTGGTTCAAGAATGGGAACTAGATATTTAGCCAAATTACAATTAAATGTGCCAATAGTGCTGAGGATAGATAGGTTGAACAGGATTCAATGGCTTGTGAGTTTTTCGGAAGGCCATATAAAATGCCTGGGGACGAACCACTATTTCATTTATACTAGTGGTTCGTCCCCAGGCACTTGGAATTAATCATTTATTAAATTTCCCTGAAAAGAAATATGTGGTATCCAAGTGTCTTTTAACCTCCTCACAGTATGACCAGTGATGCATTAACAAAGTTATGGTGAGTGTGAGAGCATGTTTTTGTTGTGTTAGTGACATATAAATGTAATGTACACTCAACCCCTGTTTTTCCGGACTTAAATGGTGCAGACACTGGATAATGAAAAAGTCTGGGTAACATAAATGTGTCCTTTGTTTGCCAAATATGGTCATTTGTCTCCTTAGACTTTTTTAGGCAATACAAAGTTTTCTGTATTTTTGTTTCCCTGATGAAGTAAACCTAAACAAACTTAATCTAAGTTAACCTAACACTAAAACTAACCTAACAGTACCGTATATTGCGGCCTATAAGTTGATCTGGCACATAAGTCAATCTCTATAATTTGACCCCAAAATGTTGTACTATCAGTTTACCTTGCTTACTTAGCCTGGTCCAATGTCACCCTGAGTCACTAAGTACTGGGTTGTAAATTAAGTTTTATCTCCAGTGAAATAAATAAAACATTCAAACAGATTGAAAACACCACCAACTTCAAGCATTTCAACATAAACAAACTGTCAGTTTTTACTTTATTTTCTGCCCTCACCTGTTTCACCACTATATCATACAGTTCTGCTACTCATGAGGACTGCACATACTCCCAAAAGGAATATGTTCAGGGGTGAATATTTCATAGGCAAGAGACACAGGGAGGCCAGATCGGGCTCCTGGCTCAGAAAGATGGCCTTTTCCTCTTCCATGTTGTGCAAACAACTAACTCTGTAGTAAGTAGGAACAACAATGTACCCACACAAATACCATAGTTTGCTACTATAACATATTTTATTGATACAAAAGCCAAAAACATGATAGTTTCATAACGAAATGATAATGGTTGACTGCTCAGTGCTGCTTCCTAGTGATGAACATTCCGTTTAAACAGTTATTTAGGTGCGAAATTTTAAATATCATTTTGTTTTCAAATATTTTAGATTGTTTTAGGGATTATGTTTTTAGCTTTCATATCAATAAAATATTCAGTAGTAATAAACTATGGTATTTGTGTTGTGCCATGTTGTGCAATCCCCTGCACAACATGGCAGAGAAAGAGGGTGTCTCCCTGAGTCAGGAGTTATCAGAAGCTTGGCAGTATATAATGCAGCATCTTTTTCTCTCCTTACATTTTTCCTTGGTGCACCTTTACCACTTTTACTTGATGATGCATCCACACAATATTTGGCAGAGTATTCTACCAGCTTATCTTTTGATTTACTAATGTCCAACATAGTTTGCTTAGCCATACCATACTCCTCATAAACACTTGCAACTATAGCTCCTTTCTCTAATTTTCTTATTAATTCCAGCTTTTATGTCACAGCTAGGGCCATTCATTTATGCCTAAACACCCTTGGGAGACATAATCAAGAGTTCTAAGATACTGAAAAATGCACAAACTTGCTCACTGATATCGGACAATACACAATGTTCATTAGCATCAGCCAGACTTGTTTACAACCGCCTGCCACAGCTCCGCCACCATCTATTGGCTGTTTCTGGAAATGTGTAAGGTGCGCATTGTTTTAATGTATTTGTTGGCCATCTGGACTCAAATTTGGATACTGTTCGGATTAACCAAAATCGGATAAATGAGGTCTGGATAAATGAGTGTCGAGTGTACGTACTTAAAAATAAAATGAGAACGTGTTTTATTGTTTCTGTGACTAGATGATATATTATATATTAATGTTTTTTTAAGGATTGAATAACAAAATCCTCAAAGTAGGCAGGTTTTCCAAGTGACCAGGAACATAAGCTCCCTCCATTACCATTGTTTTCAATGGGAAAAAAATTTTTGAATAACATAATCTTCGTGTTAACAGTGCTATGAAATTAAACTTTAGTGTGAAAATTTTTTAAATACTATTTATCTTTTTTCCACCTCTGAATCTTGTTTCTTAGTTATTGTATGTTGCTCAGAATAGAAAGATAAACTCACCATTAAAAAAGCAGGATTTTTGGCTCATGAAACACATTTTTTCAGCTTCTGTATTTATGAAAAATAGCAAATTAGTATGCCACACAGTGGTATATTTTGATTCAGTCTCAAATAGTTTGTCAGATTTTGCAAGTTAGGAAATGTTGGATGAAATTTCCTAATTAAAGATGCTGTTTCAGGTGAACCATTTTGCAACCATGGAAGATTTCAATACTAAGGAATTGAAACATCGTCATGTAAAGAGGAAAGCTGTGATGGATGAGTCCACAGAAGAATTACCATCAAAAGTTCCCCAAAGAAAACCAAGAGTATGTGACAACACATTAAGAGAACTTCCTTGTCCTGGAAGATTCATGAAAATTGATGAGATATTTGAGTTTGTGAAAAATTCCAAGATTGTTCTTCCATCTATACCACTTGGTGAAAAAAACAATGTATTCTTTGTTACTGAAGACTCAAACAATGCTCTGAGGAGAGAGCAAAATTTGCCTGTTGCATATGATGATGGTTGTGTAGTATTGAGTAATAAAGGTAACAATGGTACCATTTTTGTTCATTATAATCAGGGAAAATTTAAATATTTGAGACTTAAAAAGAATATTTTCTATGGTGCTACATATGAGCAGAATAAGGCTTCTTGGAAGCCTCTAAAACCACAGCCAAAACCAGAAAGCTTATTTAAAATGAATCGCTACTACTCAGTACTAAAAGGTAACATCAAGAGGCGTGTCACTTCTGTGTCTGGAAAATGTTTTGAAGATAGAGCAATATTTGAATATGTTGGTGTCAGTTCTGGTAATAACACCAGTGAATTTACTTTCAAATCAGTAGAAACCAAATCCCAAAATAAGCTTCAGGCAAAGAAAGATAATCCTTTGATATCTAAAGAGCTTACTGAGCAAGACAGTAGTGATAGTAAAGAGGATGTTGAACAAAAAACCCAAAGAAACATTAAAGAAATTCCTAACACAAATAAACAGATACAAAGAGGTGTGTTATCCAAAGTCCATGGTGAAGACCTTGTAATGTTAGCTATGCTGGATGAAAACCCATTTGTGCAGGTAGTTATCAGTAGAAAAGATAAATCTCCATGTGTAATCTTATACAATGACAAACAGTTTAGTGAGATGAAAAGGAACCTACAGTTTGGGAGTGTTTTAGGAATAGATTGCACTTACAAGTTTAATGATTGTTTTGTCACCATGACTGTTTACCAAAACTCAAGAGCACTGCACAAGGAAACTGATGAGCCACTTCTGTACCTTGGGCCTGTATTTCTCCATTCAGATCAGGACTTTTTAACCTATATGACTTTCTTTTCTCATATCATGGGCAAGTTAGAAGATACTGAGCTGAATTTTGAGGTGAAACTAGGGGAGGATGTGGAGTTGTCCTTGTTTAGAGCATTGAAGCAATCTTTTCCAGCCTCAGTGCAAATGATAAATACTCATCATCTGAAGGATCTTGTAAGGAAGCATCTGAATACAATTGACAGGTTAAAATCACGTTCATCAATCATAGAAAAGTTATTTGGTCTCAAAGGTATACTCAGTAGTCCCAATTCATCTGTGTTTCAAAATAGGATGATGGAGTTCCAAAGCTATATTAGGGAATATCCTGCCCTTAGAACATACTTTGCTAAGCTGCAGTTATTCTTGTATCCTTACATTTGTGACCCACTGCAGAGGGGAATCTCCCAGCAGTTGTGGCTAAATGACAATAATGAGGTTCTGGATAAATTGCTGCATGCATTTCTCAAAGATAAACCAATCAAAATGTCTGACACTGTAGAGAAGATATGTACAGTTATCAGACTACAAATGGTCAAATTAGAGGATGTATGGTAGTCATTCAGAAGCAGAATAATACTAGGAGATTGTCATATGGAAGCAGAACAGTTCTTGGAGATTATGTAGATTGTGTACTTTTATGTTTACTTCATGTTAATAAAAATAACTATAATGCAACTATATGTTGGTCATAATATGCGTATAGTTGTAACATGGCATGTATTAGCAGGAAACAAATTGTATGAGAATTATTGCATTTTAAATTAATATAAAGTTAGAAGTATATTTTGTAAGATAGTGTTCATCAACTGCTACCAAAAATGTACTACAAAATAATTTTTAACTTTGAATAAATTGATTAAAACATTTGTTTATATATAGTATATCAGACTGACAGTCACACACAAGTTGGCCCAGACAAAGTATCACACATGCACACCTCATTCACACTCTATCTCTGTTGGCTCTCTGTTGAAAAGGTTTAGTCTCATGGACCACTCTAGCTGTTACATGAATCAAATTTGATTTGCTGTGTATAGGGTTCCCTATAATGCTTGAACTGTTCTTGTCTTGTTCTTTTTGCATGACCAAACAAAGTACTACTATGCATATTTTCTCTTGCAGGATTTAGCAACTACCACACATCTATTGAATTATTATTTTATATTCCATCATATTATTTCCAAAAAGTCTGCTAAATCCTTGTTATACATGAAGGATGAAATGCATTTCATTGATGCACAGTGTAAAGAAACATGATTCAAGTGATCTGGATAAAATGGATATGCTCCTGCTTTCAGAGGATATTTTTTTGTCTTATTTTTATTTTTATTTTTACCGGAGAACAGAAGATGAAAAAAAAAAATGGAAATTGCAATGAAGTGGAGTCTCAGATTTGTCATTGTTTTGATGAATGAACTTGGAGTTTAATCAAAGCTTATGATTGTGCAGTTTACATAGATACCTAGAAAGTTGATGTCTTTTTCTCTTAATTTGCTGGTGTCACCTTCTATTTCTTTATCTTAGTCTTTAACAATAATTTGAAGCATATAAAGAAAAAATTCATTAATAACTTACAACAACATGGAATGGAAATAAAACCTGTTAAGTAATGGGAGTCAGCTCTAGCAGTTTAATAATTTACTGAATAATGTTAACCACAAAGAAGTGTGTGTGTATAGTCCATGAGTTGCAGTGTTACAGAAAAAAGGCAAAAGAAAAGTTGTATACAAAAGAAGAGGAACGGAGGTACATAAGTCGACCATGAGTTTGGTTAAGACAAATAAAAAAAAAAATCAAGGTAAGTGGATGAGACAAGCAAACACCATAAGGCAAGTTGTCTACATAATAATGGATGGAAAGGGGAATAGACTGTAAGCAGACCAAAAATCTGAGGACCACATCCAATGACCATAAGTTGGATACAAAATAGGTCTGACGGCACTACATACTGAAGACCACAAGTTGAGACTGGGCAACATTCGTAACCCGCATGCAGTGTGGGAAGGGATTTAAACAGGGCTATCACTTTCCAAGGAAATTTCCCCAGATAGGAAAATTTATTGTCATCTGAGGAAATTACTTTAATGAGGAAATTCTGAGGAAATTAAGTACAAACTGAATGGAAAAACTATAAATATAATACATTTACTTAAAGAAATAGGAGGATAGGAGATAGACACATACTCATCTAGCTTCACTCTCCCCATCTTGCATACATTCCAGTTAAGTTTACTCCCTCCCAAAACACATTTGGGATTCATTGATTCTAGCCTGATTAGCTTTGCCAATTAGCAAGAGAGAGAGAGACTGGTGTGGGAATGTGGGGCTTAGTTGTGGTCTCGTCAAAAAAACACTGTGAAAATGCGGATTAGTAATGTGTCCAGTCAAAATATTGTCAGGCCATACCTTTAAGATACTACAAAGTTCCACCGAAGTGATAAATTTTGCCGTGAATAGAGTATAGTTGAAGTTGTAAGGGTTTTTAAGGTTCTTGTGACAGAATAACAACATTTTTGCATTATTACGAGGAGAAAAACTCGTGGGAACAGGACTAGTCATCTCTGTGGCCTTGGAAACCAGTCATGGTAAAGGAGCATAGGGTTATTAGGGGTGTTTTTAAGGTTCTAGACCGATTAACATTTTTGAATTTTCTACATTATTAACAAGAAAAAACACTCATGAGAACCTGGCTATAGTTATTTCTGTAGCCTTGGAAATCGTTGTAGTGAGTGTGTTTCAGAATACAGTTCTTTGATAGTGACACAGGTTTTCAAGGGTGTTTTTATGGATTTGATGTTTAGTTAATGAGAGAGAGAGAGAGAGTAATTCTACGCTGAGCAGCCCTCCCCCCACACACACACAAAAGCCATGTCATGGAAATGGGAAAGAGTGAAAGACGATCCATGGGAATCTATAAGATGGGAGATGGAATAGAATTAGAGAAAGTAAAAAAGGAAAAGGACTTACGAGTGACGATAGAAGAAAACAATCAACCGGTAAGCCATATTGATAGAATTTTAAGACATATAATTTGCTAAGAAATATTGGAGTAGCATTTCACTACATGGATAAAGAAATGATGAAGAAATTGATAAGTACTATAATAAGACCCAGATTGAAATATGCAGGAGTAGTGTGAATCCCTCATAAAAAGAAACACATAAGGAAGTTGGAGAGACTATAAAAAAATGGCCACAAGAATGGTTCCAGAATTTGAAGGGATGACATATGAGGAGAGACTAAAGGCTATGGATCTACCAACCCTGGAACAGAGAAGGGAGAGAGGGGATCTGATACAAGTTTATAAATTGATCAACGGAATGGACCAAGTGGATAATGAGAAACTGATCCCGAGAGAAGAATATGACATTCAAACCACAAGATCGCATAGTAAAAAGCTCTGAAAGGGAAAATGTCTGAGAGATGCTAAAAAATACAGTTTCCTACAAAGATGTGTTGAGACGTGGAACAGTTTGAGTGAAGAAGTGGTGTCAGCAACGAGTGTGCATAATTTTAAAGAAGAATTGGATAAGTGTAGATATGGAGACGGGGCCACACAAGCATAAAGCCCAGGTCCTATAAAACTACAACTAGCTTAATACACACACGCCTGGTAGCTCAGTGGTTAGAGCGCTAGCTTCACAAGCCAGAGGACTGGGGTTTGATTCCCCGGCCGGGTGGAGATATTTGGGTGTGTCTCCTTTCACGTGTAGCCCCTATTCACCTAGCAGTGAGTAGGTACGGGATGTAAATCGAGGAGTTGTGACCTTGTTGTCCCGGTGTGTGGTGTGTGCCTGGTCTCAGGCCTATCCGAAGATCGGAAATAATGAGCTTGTTCCGTAGGGTAACGTCTGGCTGTCTCATCAGAGACTGCAGCAGATCAAACAGTGAACACACACACTAATGATAAATAACACTGCTGCTGTTGCTGTTACTCCTGCTACTAATACTAATATTAATACTATGTACTCTCCCTCACACACTTTCACATCTCATTTCTTCCTCCTATTCCTATACTTTATGCATTTCAAGTAGGCAACAGCAGAAAACACCAAGCTCAGAGCTTATAGACCGATCTTGGGGTAGAACTGAGCTTAGAATACATTCCACATACTGGGAAAGCGAGGCCACAACCCCTCGAGTTACATCCCTTACCTACTTGCTGCTAGGTGAACAGGGGCTACACATTAATAGGTTTGACCATTTGCCTCACCGCACCCGGGACTTGAACCCAGGCCTTTTCAGTTGTAAACCAAGTGTGTGTGTGTGTGTGTGTGTGTGTGTGTGTGTGTGTTTGCATATACGTACTTGTCATCTGTACATGCATGCATGTGCATGTCAGAATGCATAAAGGTGTGTGTATGTATATATATGTACACCAATTATTGACATCACCCTGGCTGTGAAGTGATGTAGCCTACCCTATATATATATATATATATATATATATATATATATATATATATATATATATATATATATATATATATATATATATATATATATATGTTGTTGCGACAGCATAGAGGGGGGGGTGGCAACTAGAGTAGTGAAGATGGAGTGACAGGGTATTATTGTAAGAGAGACAGGAAGTTAGGGACTGGATATGATGGCCAGGCAGGTGGACATAGTAGCGGTGATTGGCCCAGAGGCAAGCCAATCACATTGTTGCAAAAGGGGGAGGGAGGTATTTAAGCTGCCCCAGCGAGTAGAGCTGGGCAGGATCCGACTTTTTATGTACTCACGAATCCGATTACTTGGTCTGGCGGATCCGTGGAATCCGAATCCGGATCCGAGTACTTGAGCACGGGGTGGCGCAGCGCTGGGTTTGCCTGAGAGCAGGATCCGACTGGTTGCCCTCTGACAAATCCAAGCAGCGCAGTACTCGTCTCGCTGCTTGGATTCGTCTCCCCGCGCGGGGAGCTCAGAGCTCGTAGTGACCGATCATCGGGTAGGATTGAGACCACACCACACTTCACATACCGGGAAAGCGAGGCCACAACCCCTTGAGATACATCCCGTACCTATGTACTGCCAGGGGAACAGGGGCTACACATTAAGAGACTTGCCCATTTGCCTTGCCACTTTCCGGGACTTGAACCCAGCCCTCTCGAGTGTGAGTCGAGCGTGCAAACCACTACACTATGTGGTGTATTTACCTAGTTGTATTTACCTAGTTGTAGTTTTACAGGGCCTGGGCTTTATGCTCGTGTGGTCCCGTCTCCATATCTACACTTATCCAATTTTTCTTTAAAACTATGTACACTCTTTGCTGATACCACTTCCTCACTCAAACTGTTCCAAGTCTCAACACATCTTTGCGGGAAACTAAATTTTTTAACATCTCTCAGACATCGTCCCTTCCTTAGTTTCTTACTATGCGATCTTGTGCTTCTAAAGTCATATTCTTCTCTCAGAATCAGTTTCTCATTATCCACTTCATCCATTCCGTGTGTGTGTGTGTGTGTGTCTGCTGGTCACCCAGCTAATCTTCCCCATTACAGAGCAAGCTCAGAGCTCATAGACCGATCTTCGGGTAGGATTGAGACCACATGAACACACAACACACACTGGGAAAGCGAGGCCACAATCCCTCGAGTTATATCCCATACCTATTTACTGCTAGGTGAACAGGGGCCATACATTAAGAGGCTTCCCATTTACCTCGCCACTTACCGGGACTCGAACCCAGCCCTCTCGATTGTGAGTCAAGCGTGCTAACCACTACACTACGCGGTGTGTGTGTGGAATCTTAATTTCACCTGTGTGTGTGTATGTATCTTGGCTCATAAGGACCATGCCATTTTCCTGCAGTACCTGACCTATGTTTGTTTCATGTTTAGGGGGAGGCCGGTATTCTCGGACCTCCTTCCTTTGTTGTCTACTTTCACAACAATAAAATCATCACACACTCTCTCTCTCTCTCTCTCTCTCTCTCTCTCTCTCTCTCTCTCTCTCTCTCTCTCTCTCAACTTCGATAATGTTGTCAGGGAATTTTCTTCCTGAATGTTAACACTGTTCGAAGAAAAATTCCTAAATCGTACCATTGTTTTGAAGCTTGACTTGTCTCCAGTGCGCTCAACTTAACATGCTCGATCGAGTTGGTTTACACTCAACTCGTCCATAAACCCGTTTCAGATATACAAGGTCTTTCATCCGGTTGGCATGTTTTGGTCTCAGCCGTGCATATATATCATGTGAGCCCCAGTCAACGTTCGCTGTGGCTCGAATTTTCTTTCACCCCCCTTCCCCCTCATGGTCCTTTTTTGTGGATGCGTGAACTTACCATTCTGCCCTGTTACTACTTATTATGGGACCTAAAAAATAGTTAGGCCCAAATCTCAGTTATATGTGCCTTTGTGAGGGAGAATAAGTCAAATCAAGAAATTGCCGCAGACCCGATAGTAACTGCTATGATCCATGCTACACAACATACACAGTAAAACACCCAGATTCTTTGATGGTGTGGGGTTGTTTTTCTTACTACGGTCTTGGAAAATTAATGTTTTTGCCTAAGATTGTTCATATGAACCAAAATAACTACTTTGAACTAATTCTGGATGAGTTAGATGAGTGTATGGAAAAGTGCAATGTAGATATCGTTTTGTCTTTCTTTTTGTATTAATGGCAGCAACGCACAGCACAACTATTGGGCATTATAAAGAGAAAATAAAAATTGATCTCAAGATGGCGAGGTCAGATTATGGCTTGGCGCACAGTTGCTTGGGCGCATGTGACATGAGCAGAGGTCCGGGTCTGACTGGCTAGCTGAGCCCCTGCATTACACCGACCCGGGGTCCACATGAGTCATAGACACGTGACCGTGGATGCGCGGATGGAAGACCTTGTATATCTGGACCAAGGATTCTATAGTATAAGGATATACGGGTTGAATGAGCGGGATGGAGGAATTGATTAGGGAGCAACGCTTCTAATAGATGGCATGCGGATCGCAGGTAGTAAGGGGGTGAGGGATGGGGGGCGTCCATCAGCAGGGGAGGATGAGCGCCATTACAAGATTCAAAGAGTCAGTCAGTCCCGGGAAGGAGCGCAAGGCACATCAGCCATCGCCCGTCTCCGCCTGGGCCACACCACGCTCAGTGCTCACTTGCACCACCTATGTCTGTTTCCTGCCCCTTCTGCCCTTGGTGTAAGACTACCCTTGAGGCCATGGAACATTTCCTGCTTCAGTGCCCTTGTCTCCACTCTCAACATACTGCACTATGCTCCCGGCTCTCTGCCCTGGTTATCACAACACTCGACCTGCCCTACCACCCTCCTGGTGGCCTCAGGTGTCCACTGCTCCTGGCAATGTGCTGTCCTTCGCTTTACTTGTGCCTTCTTGAAGACCAGCCAGCTACCACTCCTGTGATACCCACACAGGGTAGTCCTGTGTGGGTATCACAGGCGTGGTAGCTGGCTAGTCTTCCTCAAGAAGGCACAAGTAAGGCGAAGGACAGCAGGTTACCAGGAGGGGTGGACAACTGAGGCCGCCAGGAGGGTGGGTGGGCAGGTCGAGTGTTGTGATGGCCAGGTCGGAGAGCGGGGAGTGTAATGCAGTATGTTGAGAGTGGAAGCGTGGGCATTGAAGCAGGAAATGTTCCATGGCCTCAGAGTTAGTCCTACACCAAGGACTGAAGGGGCCACGAGACAGATGTAAGAGGTTCAAGTGAGGAGTTCAAGTGATGGTATGGCACAGGTGGAGGCAGGCAGAAAACGCATATATATATATATATATATATATATATATATATATATATATATATATATATATATATATATATATGTATGTGTGTGTGTGTGTGTGTGTGTGTGTGTGTGTGTGTACACGAGTATAAACATGTTTTATTTGCTTTTTAAGTTCATAACCACGAGAGAATGCAGGGAAAAATAGGGGGTGGGGGAGGAGGTAAGGGAGAAATCTTAAGTTACCTCTGAAAACGTTTTCTATGAAAGTACTCGCTTCTAACAGATGGTAGCACCGTCGCTGTCCTCCAAACTTTAACCCACACCACAACTTCCTCTCTGTATCTTCCTTGATCTGGACCAAGGAATATACAGAGAGGAAGTTTTGGTATGGGTTAAAGTTTGGAGGAGAGCGACGGTGCTGCCATCTGTTGGAAGTGAGTAATATCATAGAAAACGTTATTAGGAGTAACTTAAAATTTCTCCCATGCTTCCTCTCCCACCCCTTATTTTTCCCTGCATTCTCTCGTGGTAATGAACTTATAAGGCAAATAAAACATGTTCATATATATATATATATATATATATATATATATATATATATATATATATATATATATATATATATATATATATATATATATATATATATATATATATATATATATATATATATATATATATATATATATATATATATACAGTAAACTCTCGCTATAACGAACCTCTATATAACGAATTTCGGATATAACGAACGCATTATTCTGGCCGAACAAGCCTCTGATATAGCGAACTCGGTTCGGTAAATAGCGAGCTCGGTTCGGCGCGTGAGGAGGGGTTAGCGTCACTCAGCCTCGTGGGCCCGCAGCCCCGCTCGCCTCCCACACCCACGGAGGATGGGGACGAGGAGGAAGAGGCAGGGGCAACACAAGGAGGGCCATCTATTTCTGCAGGTATTGAAGCTACAGACACACTGCTGGCCCTGGCCGATATATTGGGAGGATCTATGGCTCAAAGCTATGAGTTGCTGCGCATAATTAGACTGCAATTAATGCGAGAGTTGCAAAACACAAAGAAGCAGAAAAAGATCTCTGACTTTTTTAAGCCTACCCGGAGTCAGTCTGAGTCAGAAATCTCCTGTGTGTCTGTGGCATCAACGTCGTCAGGTGACTTACCGAGTGTGTCAGGAAGCAGTACATCTTCACGTGTACAAGACGTACACACAGTTACACCAGAGCCACCAGAGAATATCTTTGATTCCGAACACGAGTGAAAGTATTATAAGTACTTACTGTTCATACTGTTCTACATATACATGTATACTGTTTGTACTGTTCAGGGTTTCATAATAAATATAATAAATCCAGTAATTACAGTTTATTTTTGTGGATGTGTGGAAATGTAAAAAAAAATACAGTAATTACAGTTTATTCTTGTGGATGTGTGGAAATGTAAACAAAACACTCCTGGGCGGACGCATGACCGAATGACATATCACATATGGCGAACTTAGGTCGTTATAAAAGATGGATTACCGACCCTCGGATACAACGAACTTTCGGATATAACGTCAGGCCTTTCCCCCCAATTGGTTTGTTATAGCGAGGGTTTACTGTACATGCTTTTTCTGCCCGCCTCCACCTAGGCCACACCATACCTTACTTGCATCGCCTACGTCTGTCTTCTGACCACTTTTGCCCTTGGTGTAAGACTACCCCTGAGGCCATGGAACATTTCCTGCTCTAATGCCCACGCCTCCTCTCTCAACATAATGCATTATGCTCCAGGCTCTCCGCCCTGGCCATCACAACACTCGACCTGCCCACCCTCTTGGCGACCTCAGGCTTCCACTTTCCCTAGCAACCTGCTGTCCTTCGCCTTACTTGTGCCTTCTTGAGGAAGACCGGCCAGCTACCACGCCTGTGATACCCACACAGGACTACCCCAGGGCTCATAAAGATTCAAAAGAGGCCACGAAAATCTATGGATCCTTGAGTCTTGGGGTACTCCTGTGTGGGTTTCACAGGCGTGGTAGCTGGCCGGTCTTCTTCAAGAAGGCACAAGTAAGGCGAAGAACAGCAGGTGCTAGGAAAGCTGGACACCTGAGGCTGCCAAGAGGGTGGGCAGGTCGAGTGTTGTGATGGCCAGGGCGGAGAGCCGGGAGCGTAATGCAGTATGTTGAGAGAGGAGGTGTGGGCATTGAAGCAGGAAATGTTCCATGGACTCAGGGGTAGTCCTACACCAAGGGCAGAAGGGGTCACAAGACTGACGTAGGCGATGCAAGTGAGCACTGAGCATGGTGTGGCCCAGGCAGAGGCGGGCAATGGTTGATGTGCCTTGCGCTCCTTCCCGGGACTGACTGACGGTTTGAATCTTGTAATGGCGCTCATCCTCCCCCGCTGATGGATCCCCCCATCCCTCACCCCCTTACTACCTACGACCCGCGCGCCATCTGTTGGAAGCGAGGTTTCCTAATCAATTCCTCCAGCCTGCCCATTGAACCCGTATATCCTCCCTAGAATCCTTGGTGTAGGACTACCCCTGAGGCCATGGAACATTTCCTGCTTCAATGCCTACGCCTCCTCTCTCAGCATACTGCATTATGCTCCCGGCTCTCCGCCCTGGCCATCACAACACTCGACCTGCCCACCCTCTTGGCAGCCTCAGGCGTCCACCCCTCCTGGCAACCTGCTGTCCTTCGCCTTGCTTGTGCCTTCTTGAGGAAGACCGGCCAGCTACCACGCCTGTGATACCCACACAGGACTAGCCCAGGGCTCATAAGGATCCATAGATCTTCGTGGCCTCTTTTGGATACTTATGAGCCCTGGGGTAGTCCTGTGTGGGTATCACAGACGTGGTAGCTGGCCGGTCTTCCTCAAGAATGCACAAGTAAGGCGAAGGACAGCAGGTTGCCAGGAGAGGTGGACGCCTGAGGCCGCCAGGAGGGTGGGCATGTTGAGTGTTGTGATGGCCAGGGCAGAGAGCTAGGAGCGTAATGCACTATGTTGAGAGAGGAGGCGTGGGCATTGAAGCAGGAAATGTTCCATGGATTCAGGGGTAGTCCTACACCAAGGGCAGAAGGGATCACAAGACAGACGTAGGTGGTGCAAGTGAGCACTGAACGTGGTGTGGCCCAGGCGGAGGTGGGCGATGGCTGATGTGCCTTGTGCTCCTTCCGGTGACTGACTGACTGTTTGATAGGGCTGGGCGGGATCCGAGTACTGGATCCGGATCCACCGGATCCGATAAGGCAGGATGGATTCGATTACCAGCCTCTGGTACTCGAATTCACTGATGATTACTTGCTGGCTGAGGCAAATTCTGACTAATCCGGTACTCAGATCCAATTACAATTACTTTCCTGGCAGAGGTGAATCCTGATGGATCTGGCGATCATTCACTATTGTTTTTCGCATTTTGGGCTTCATGATTTAATTATTGGTAAAAAAAAAAAAAAGGCAGAATTGGCTAGAAATAATATCTATATAAATTAGTCAGCGAGAGACATTTAGAATATGAATTTAGTGTTGCCATTCATGCCTCAACTTCTCCGAAGGCTGATTGGCTGATACGCTGTGACGTCAGAACGTAGGCTACCATAATAGTCCCGCGTAGGAGGTGGAGTTTCTGTGGGCTATGACCGAAGGCCTGCGTCACCCCTCTCTGGTGGCAACCAACAACAACAACAACAGGTGGACTTTTAGTTGCAGCCTTGACACCACAGTGACAGGGAGATCGCGACAGTTGTCTTCATAGCCATATGGCCATAGAATTATGTAACTGTGCAGAGCGAAATAAATTCTAATAAATCTAACATCCTTCTATTAAACTGCGTGTTAATTGTTTTCCAGAAATTATTAGTCTCGTCAGTAGCCTATCAAAGGTCGGGATTCGTCTGAAGGCAAGTACTCGGATCCCGCTGTGGGACTCGAGTACCACCAAGTCTAAACAATTACCGCGCGGGGAGATGAATCCAAGCAGCGAGACTATTACCGCGCGGGGAGACGAATCCAAGCAGCGAGACGAGTACCGCGCTGCTTGGATTCGTCAGAGGGCAGCCAGTCGGATTCCGCTCTTAGGCAAATCCAGCGCCGCGCCACCCCGTGCTCAAGTACTCGGATCCGGACTCGGATTCCACGGATCCGCCAGACCAAGTAATCGGATTCATGAGTAGATAAAAAGTCGGATCCTGCCCAGCTCTACTGTTTGAATCTTGTAACGCCGCTCATCCTCCCCCGCTGATGGACACCCCCATCCCTCACCCCCTTACTACCTGCGACCCGCGCGCCATCTGTTAGAAGCGAGGTTCCCTAATCAATTCCTCCAGCCCGCCCATTGAACCCGTATATCCTCCCTAGAATCCTTGATCTGGACCGTGCATAAACCGATCCTTCTATCTCAGTGTTATTCACTAATTTTTGCAAGAGAGCCACTTGGGTTAAACACATTCATTGAGAGAGCCGCAGCTAGTGCAAGCTAGCATAACTCAACTAAATTAAGTAGTACTGCATGGACTGCTAGTGTAATATAGTAAATAAGATAAATTAGACATGATAATATTAGCCTATATATCTTGTTATTAAGAGCAAACTAAAGACCAAACTTACTTAATGCTGTGATGAATAGAAATGTGCTTTTTTTGTTTTTATTCATTTATTTATTTATTTTTCGAGAGCCGTAAATTGAGTCATCGCGAGGCGCGCAATGAATACCAGTTTTATCTAGTCACTCTAGTGTCTACGAGTTTGAACAAATGATAAGCTATACCCCTTTGAATCAATTGTTTGTAGATTTAAGGAATTATTTATTTATTTGTTTATTTATTTATCTATTCATTTATTTATTTTTTGTATATGAGGAAATTGTTTCTACATTCTAATGAAATCTCAAAACAAAAGAGAACTGAAAGGGAATGTTTTGTAAACAAAGCTGCGGCCGGCGAGGGTCAGCCAGCAGCCGTGCTCACTGCTCAGCACAGGCACCATAACACCGCACACACACACACACACACACACACACACACACTACGGAATAGTTTCTTCTGCAATGAATAACGTAAGTCCCTCGTGTTGTATTCATAAAACGAGCTACAGAAGAATGTTTCTAGTGTTAGTGGGGATTATGAAAATATTATTTTCATACTTAATTCTAGACTGACTATTTATTGCTTAACCATGGACGAACGACGATTTATTGCTTAACCATGGGCCTTTTCAAGTATTTTATACATAATGAAGCGATCAACTGTGAAGTCAATGAAACAAGTAATTCAAACCTAGCCTAACCTTAGCGTAATAGTTTCCAAAAATCTTTATCGTAATAAGATATGACGCTTTTTCAACCCATGATCAGCACAATAAAGGGATCAGTAGTGAATTTCATGGACTGAATGAAACCAAATCTAATTTAATGAAACTTAGTTTTAGTGTTGTTTCAAAATCATTCCTAAATCCAGTGGAAGGCAATACAAACATGATCTTAGTGTCATAGGGTGTGTGTGCGTTTGTGGCACCATGAAAGGAACCCTAGACTAGTGTGTGGGATCTTGTACTTTAGTTACAGACTAGGTGGCCTGCAGGGCTTTAACTGGAGTCAGGTTTAGGCGAGGTTAGGTTAGGTTTGCAGTAAACAGGAGTCATCATTTAATCTTAACACATTGAAATAACTTACATTCATGAATTATATGGCTCCATGGCATGGAGAATATTAGTAATTATAGAGTTTGTTATTGATATCTTTTAAACACTTCTTAACTATTTCTCTCCATACAACCTGAAAGTCAGTCTTTATCTGCTGTTACTGTACCATACAAGGAATAAAATTACCAGATGCTATGATGCAAATGGAAGCAGTGCACAAAGATAAGCTCAATAATGAAATGCAAGGCAAGGACATGCTAAAGACTATCTATATGCACAGCACTGATATATGTGTACTGTATTTCATAACTAGAGAACAAGCAGTTATCTCATGACACAGGATACTACAGGCAATAAAATTCAGACTAGGTAGAGCACAGAGTCAAGTGTATAGTACACACTGCCCATACACACCCAAAGCACAAAGTCACTTGGATGTCCATGCAAAATATACACACTTAGGAAGGTGCAACCTCACTTGCAAGGCACAACACAACTTGCCACAAAAGTTCCAATAAGTCCTCTCATCTCCACTTCCCAGCAAATGGTACTCTTTACAGTCACAGAACATCTTCATGCAATTTTCTCTCAAGTCAGTCTTCAGGTACATATCAAATACCTCACAGATGTTCCATCACCCTTTGCTTCTCCAGTAGCAGGGGGATTTCACAAGTAGCAATGACATCTGTCAATAGTCTTCCTCCAGGCCTGTGCTATCTCTTGTCTTCCATAGTATCACTGTGGAGTCTTATCATTTGTCCAAATATCAGATTCCAATGACTAGCTGTGTCCATTCTCACCTCAGGTGCTCGCCAGGGCATTCAGCTGCTGCTCAAAACACATGGCCTCCTGAACCATCTTGTTCGCTGCTGTTGCCTCTATTGCTCTGCTCACTTGTGTTTTGGGGTCAACTTACAGCATTCTTTCTCTCTTGTGTCTTGCTGCTGAATGACACTCACAACTGTTTACTTGCCTCTTTCTTTTCCCCCAGACAATAGTAATGTGGTGCCTTCTCATACCTCAGTCACTGCATATGGAAAGCAGAGACCATCAGACATAACTGCACTTAGCAACACCTGCTGCTGTAACAGTATTCTTAGTCCACATGCACACAGATACATAATAAAAGGCATTAAGGTGCACAAAGTTCCTGGGAAAGCTTTTGTACTTTAGATTTTAATTTTGACTTGAGGACATTTTTGTAGGAGTGGTTATGAAGGTTGCTGTTGCTCTTTATACTTGGCATCAAATGTTATCATTACATGAAAGAGCAAGTTACTGTGATAATATGATTTTGTTTGTTTGGGTTCTTGGTAAAAGTAAGGAATTGATGAAACAGTATCTCTCTCTCTCTCTCTCTCTCTCTCTCTCTCTCTCTCTCTCTCTCTCTCTCTCTCTCTCTCTCTCTCTCTCTCTCTCTCTCTGGTGGTATTTTTTTTATTTATATGAGAATTATGTTCTAGAAGGGTCTGCATAATTTTAAAAACACAAGAAATAAACATGATTACTGGACCAAACTGTCTATTACATACCAAGTCTGGAGCATTGCATTTAGCTAATATTCCTATCTGCCTCTGAACACCAAATGTTCAAACCTTCATCCATGATGTGACAATGTAAACTAAGCCGCTAGTTGCTAGACAATATCAATGGATTGGTCATGCTTTGTTCATAGCAGCTTCACCTGCTAGGCGCCGAAATCTAGCTGATACCTCTAGCGCAGTGGTTCTCAAACTATGGGTCGCGACCCAAAGTTGGGTCGCAAGATAAATTTTGATGGGTCGCAGGGACACAGGAACATTATCATACTTTCAGTGTTTCAGTGTATTTCAGTTACTTAATTGAATTATTCTTCTTTAACCACAAATTACTTTTGTTATGTATGTTCATCTTCTCCCCACCTCCCTTCTCCTGGGCCCCATGTAATGGTGTGTGAGTAAAATATTATATAATATCTTGCTTCATTTACTACTTACTATATTTACTAACTATTAGTAATAATAGTAATAATCATCTTTCATTCTTATTGGTTTATTCTGCATTATATATCATTGTACATTTTGTTTCCCTTTACTTTACTCTGGGTCGCGAAGGAATTAAATGTTCCAAATAGGGTCGCTCACGAAAAAGTTTGAGAACCACTGCTCTAGCGGGTAACATTGCCATCTACATACTGATGTGCAAATCTGCCGTAAGTTGAAGAATATGAGTTGTGGGATACATATGATAGATATATTGGGTAAGGCTCTAAGAGAGGAGAGCATAGAGGTATGTCAACACTACCTATGTACAAGTAACATTGAAGCATTGGTAGCATATTTTTTTTATCCCATGTAGATGTAAATACATATTATTTACAAGGTAATCATCATTTTGGGGAGCTTATTTAAAGCCAAGCTTTTTTGGCATCGCACAAAAGGACAGTGTGTTGGCGCACAACATACCACCAGAAAGCCAACTTCCTATCATTATTGCACCACTTTCCAGAGTGAGTAAAGACCTAAATTTTTTACAGTAGATGTGTAACACTCTATTATGCATGATAATAATTATTCTTTTCAATTTTGCAAACCTCGATTTTTCGGCCGAATTTGCGTCTCACAGACGTGACCCAAAAACCTATTTGCGCCCTGAAAGGGTTAAGAAGGCTGGTGAGATCATATCTTCCTTGCAAGCTAAAAGAACCACCTGAACTCGTGACTCTGCAATGGATAAAATGGAAAGCCTTGTGGAAATGTGGTACATAAGTTTTGTATGCGGTACAATGATGCGCCCTTTGTTTACATTCCACAGCTTGCCAGCTAGCATATTTCCTGCTCCACTCTCCCTCTCTTCATAAATTTAAGATCATCAACATTATAAAGTTACTTATATACATATATTAGTGTACATTATAATGACTTAGTTCTAAATTAAACTGCTTAAATGTTTAATTTCATAATTTTAACTTTCATTAAACCTTTTACTGTACAGTAGAATCTCAAATCTCGATCATAATTGGGGCCAAAAATACTGATCGAGATTCGAAATATCAAGATGCGAAGTTAACTTCTTATAGAGAAAAATGTAATTGGGACCAAAGCTTTGGCAACTAACCTATATTAACTACGTTAACCTTGAATCTGTGAATAATTTTTTTTGCCAATGTCACTGATTTCTTCACTTCATCCTTCTTGCTTTTTATTGCCTGGGGTTTGAATGTCTGGGGGAAGCCGTGGATGACTGGTACACACTACACTCCAGAAGTTGTCGCTAGGTGGGAGAGCAATTGAAACGATCGCATCGCTATGCGCCATGTTTGTTTTGATCCAATAAAGTGAAAAATGTGGGATATAACATTCCAGTGGGTGCCCTCCCACTCAGGCATACGAGGCAATGAGGTTGTCGATGCTGCTGCCAAGATGGCCCTGACGGACCGTAACATTACCCCGCTCACTCTGCCACTCTCCACCTCCAAACGCCTCATCGCCCACAGCTGTCAGTCCATATGGAATGAATCCCTCACCCCTGTCTTACAAACCACCTCAATGGGCCAGTACTGCAGTGATTTTTCCCCGCAATCACGGGTTAGAAAAACGCCCTCACGCGTCTCCACCTCGGCCACACACAACTCACCGCTCACCTCCACCGCATGAGGATTGCCCCAGACCCGTACTGCCCCTGGTGCATCAGCATCCCTGAAACTATCAACCACTTCATGCTGGAGTGTCCACGCTTCCACTCACATCGTGTGGTGCTGCAAGAACAACTCCGTGCCCTGGGAGTAACCACATTTGACTTACCCACCCTGCTTGGGGCGACAGGCATCGACTCGTCACGGCAATCAGCAGTGCTTCGCCTCACCTGTGCCTTCCTCAACAAGAGTAACCAACTGCAACGCTTGTGAGAACACCACAGGCATCTCTCCAGGGCTCATAGGATCGTAACAGATCGTCACAGCCCTTAATAGCAACAACAACAAAATGAAAAATAGCGATCGAGATTCGTGTAATTTGATCGAGATACATGAATCGTGGGTTTTTGATGGTGCAATCGAGATGCGAAATATCGAGATGAGATTGATCGAGATTTGAGATTCTACTGTAATATAATGCACTCTCGCTTTGTTTACTCTCAATGGAAGCTCAAGTCAGGGGTTAAACTTGTTATAATTGGTTCGCTTAATGAAAATTCACTTAACGAAGGGTTTTTTAGGAACGTAACCCCTTCGTTAAGGGAAGTTGCCTGTATATATATATATATATATATATATATATATATATATATATATATATATATATATATATATATATATATATATATATATACATATACAGTGAAGTCCCGGCTTATGTCGGTCTCAAGTTACATCAAACTCGTAGTTACGTCAGTCCACTATAAGGCAATTTAAGGTTAAAAAAATTGAAAATTCATAAATCGTAAAGTGCGGAATTTATTGTTATTCTTGGTGGTTACCCGTCACACTGCCCGCCTCACACTTGAATACAATAACACCCTGCCTCAGTTCCACCACACCGTCGCCCCTGGCAAATGTTATCCTACTTCTGCGTTTACTGACTCAAGTTCTTAGTATCTTGCTCAATGGCACCAAAGAGAAAACTCCTTAGTGACAGCAGTGATGCTAAGAAAAGGAAAACCATTATGCTACAAGAAAAAGAGGACATAATTAAAAGACATGAGAAGGGAGGCAGCAGCTGTGTGTGAGGGAGTGAAGAAGAAAATGGGAAGCCTGTTACCATGACAACGGGGAGGTTGACAACCTTGAGGGCTCGCGCACCCATCACAACAATAACAAATCTGGAGCCTTCGCCTGGGCCACACGACACTCGCAGCTCACTTGCACCATCTGCGCCTTTCTGCTGATCCCTATTGCACTTTCCTATTGCATTTCCTGCCCCGCTGCCCACGCTTCTACTTCCACCGCACTGCACTGCACTGCACTGCCTATATATAGGCTTATACAAACACAGATGTATAATGTACTGTTAGATTTATTTTATATCAGTACTATGCTTAAATGAGACTTAATATAACAGATTTCTGGGAAACACTTTTAGCATAAGTAACTATTTTTCTTGTTCTTTTTTCAGATGACGCATTTTTCACCTGGAATCTGTTTCAAGAATTCTACTCGTAGAGAGGCAATATCTACCTCAGATATAAAGACTGAGCCAGAGAATGAATGGTTCAGTGACAGTACAGACAGTGCAGATGAACCACACACAAAAATATGCCGATGGGAACCAGAAAGTAGTGATCACAGCTGGGGCTTTCTTCCCATCCCTGGAAAATTTTTACAGTTAGATCAGATTATTGACATTCTCAAAAGCACTGACAAAGTCCTTGAGTCAGTGCCCCGTGGTGAGAAAAATAATGTATTCTTTATTTTAGAAGACTCAAAAAATGCTCTAAGGAAAAGAATGAATATGAGAACTGATTATCATGATGACTGCGGTGTTTGGGACAGTCAGAAGGGAAAGACTGCAAACACTTACATCACATTTTGTGATGAAAGTTTTAAAACTGTGTCTCTGAAGGATGGGCTCCTCTGTAGTGAGAGTCGTAAGAAAGGGGTGTCACACTGGATTCCACTTGACCCACAGCCTGACTGGAACACGGTGGTGAAGGTGCATCGCTACTATACCACCCTGAAAGGCAACGACAGCTACAAGAGACGCATCACCAGTGTGTCAGGTGGAGAGTTTTCTGATCGTGTGGTAGTGGAGTATGCCGGAATTCGAACTGGTCCAATCACAGTTCATGGAAACTCAAAATCTGCCAGAGAATACATGCGCACGAATCCAAGACTGCTGGAGAGGATGAATGAAGAAATAAAAAACAAATCACCAAAGCAAGTATATGAGGAAATGTTACAGGACAGTGAGCTAGGTGTTCCAAGGAGTCTCAAACAGGTGGCTGATGTAAAATATCGGGCATCCAGGAGGGAGCACCAGAAGGAGGTGGTAAAAGTTGCTGACGAGAATCTTGATTTTCTGACAATGCTGGAGGAAAATCCAAGTGTCCAGGCAGTGATCCATCGGAAAGACTTACCCTCGTGTGTCATTTTGCACAGTGGTGATCAGCTAGGAGAAATGAAAAGAAACTTGGAAAATGAAAGTGTGATTGGAGTAGACTGCACTTATAAGGTTGGCGATTGTTACATCACAATGACTGTGTACCGGAACTCTAGGGATCTGCATGAAGAGACACTTGAGCCACTCCTGTACCTTGGGCCTGTGCTTCTTCACTGGGATGTGGAATTAAAGACGTATGTTTCCTTCTTCTCATATCTGATGAGTGTTTTAGGTGACATGGAGCCTACTTTTGAAGTTAAGTTGGGAGATGAAATAGAGTTAGCTGTGTTAGATGCATTAGAGAATTGTTTCCCATCATCAGTGCTTATAATGAACTGCCAATGCTTAGAAGAAAATGTAAATAGAAAACTCTCTCTCATCCTGGGTGATAGACCAGAAGAGTGCTCCATGATTTTAATGAAAATGTTTAGTGCAGAAGGCATTGCCAGTAGTCCTACCATGTTAGACTTTGAAGATAGAGTGTCAAACTTGAGAAGTTATTTTGAGAAATTTCCTGATTTTAAAAGTTATTTTGATGAGCTGCAGCCCCTTTTGTATTCATATGTGTGTGAACCACAACAGAGAGGTGTCTCGCAGAAGTTGTGGACAAAGAGCAATGATGAAATTTTAAGTGGCCTTTTAAAATCGACTGTGCGGCAGAAACACCACAAATTACCTGACCTTGTTGAGAAGATCTGCAGTGTGAGTAGACTGCAAATGTTGGATGTAGAGAGTGTTATGTGAAAACAGTAGTATGTGTTGGGTGTCTAAAGGATGGTGCCTTACTGTGGCACTGCTTCGTTATTTTAGCACCTTTAGCACACATATACTGCTGCAGAAAGTCCTCTTATAACTTATTAGATTATCAAGGATTTCTGAAAATATCTAAGATGTAAAATTTCAATCTGATGAAAAAGTAAATCTTGAATATTAGATAAACAATACATGCATGCATGTAAAAGGTCATGGTATTGAGTTTTGATTTTATGAATAAATAAATAAGTATATATATATATATATATATATATATATATATATATATATATATATATATATATATATATATATATATATATATATATGTGTGTGTGTGTGTGTGTGTGTGTGTGTAGACACACATATTATGAACAAAATAGTGTTTGTTAATGTTAAAAGGTACAAATTTAGAGACATGACATAAGGAGAATGTATGCTTGAAGAATAAAAGGAGCAGATAGCCTCATGTGGTGTAGAGGATTGGTACAATTGTAACAGTCAGAAGATAAACTTAACAAGATGTACAGATATTTTATATAAGTAATGTGCAGGTTATTTTTGTACAAGATTTGAAGCGGAACTTAAACCATAAACAATCCTCATAGATATTTTTTCTATTTTATAAAAATATTACTTTTATGTTATATTCATATGAATAATATATTTATAAAAAAAAACTTTCACAAATTGTTGATATTACCCAGCCTAGATGTAGCTTCCTAAAGCAGATCTCTCTTCCAGAGGCCAAAGGTGCAGGTGAAAGATGAAATGATGGCAGAAGTATACCAATTTATGTATTTTATCGGATGCCTGTTTCCAAGATCTCCAGAGGGTGATGGATGCAACAGAAATATCACTATTATTTCTGTCTTTGTACGTATTTCATTTTCCTGTCTTTACTCTCTCTCTCTCTCTCTCTCTCTCTCTCTCTCTCTCTCTCTCTCTCTCTCTCTCTCTCTCTCTCTCTCTCTCTCTCTCTCTCTCTCTCTCTCTCTCTCTCTTGGCATTGTCATGCGGAACAGAAATAAGTTGAATTCCTTCATTTCTTAATAATTGATTGTAAAGACATCCAAGAAGCTGATGAAACAAAACAATATATATATATATATATATATATATATATATATATATATATATATATATATATATATATATATATATATATATATATATATATATATATATATATATATATATATATATATATATATATATATATATATATATATATATATATATATATATATATATATATATATATATATATATATATATATATATATATATATATATATATATATATATATATATATATATATATATATATATATATATATATATATTTTTTTTTTTTTTTTTTTTTTTTCATCAGCTTGGATGTCTTTATAATCAATTATTAAGAAGTGAAGGAATTCAACTTATTTCTGTTCCGCATGATAACGCCAAGAGAGAGAGAGAGAGACAGGAGAATGAAATACGTACAGACAGAAATAATAGTGATCATATATATATATATATATATATATATATATATATATATATATATATATATATATATATATATATATATATATATATATATATATATATATATATATATATATATATATATATATATATATATATATATATATATATATATATATATATATATATATATATATATATATATATATATATATATATATATATATATATATATATTTTTTTTTTTTTTTTTTTTTTTTCATCAGCTTGGATGTCTTTATAATCAATTATTAAGAAGTGAAGGAATTCAACTTATTTCTGTTCCGCATGATAACGCCAAGAGAGAGAGAGAGAGAGACAGGAGAATGAAATACGTACAGACAGAAATATAGTATATATATATATATATATATATATATATATATATATATATATATATATATATATATATATATATATATATATATATATGAGTGAGAGAGAGAGAGAGAATGTGTCTGTCATCTTGTAATGCAATGACGTGTTTGTCTTGCCACGCTCGGCTGGCATATCTATTCGGCGATATCTCAAACTGCTGCTATTCGTGGATCTCTTGTGAATTCCCTTGTCATCCCCGCTGCTCATGGTGAAGGGCAAGAGAGCTAGACACTCAGGTGATGGAGGATTTCAACACGGGAGCCTGGGAGAGGAGGGCACCAGGCAGGCTTGTGAGAGAGGAAGGAAGATCGTTATGTACCCCAGAAATTAAAGATCCAGTTATTTTAAGTCGGAAATATTCTATGGTTAAATGCTCTTCGCGTGGTTCTGAATTAAGTAGGGAACACTTGCTAAATATGGCTGCTAGTGACTCGAATGATTTCATCTTTCATTTATGTACTTTTCTCTTAAGTCACTTATGTACACGAAAGATGTTATAATTTCTGATACACATGGGTCTTACTATTCGTTAGATAAAAGTGATGTGTAATGGAAGAAAAGTAGAGTGTATTGCAGCTCCTTTACTATTCATCTTATTATTGCATTTCAACTTGTTACAAATTAATTGAAGGGGGAAATGGAAATTACATGAGATTTTTTTTTTCTTGCAAACTTTTTTTCTTTCATGTATCAGCGTTTGCGTAGGTCTCTCTCTCTCTCTCTCTCTCTCTCTCTCTCTCTCTCTCTCTCTCTCTCTCTCTCTCTCTCTCTCTCTCTCTCTCAGTGTCGTATGTCAGCTACTTTTTGACAGACTAGTGTGTTCATGACTCCAGTTATAATTCAGTCATCAGTGGAGGAAAAGAATGATGATAACTGATTAACCTCGTAAGTACTGGGACGCATTTTCACCTTGAGTTTAAGGTATGATTTTAGTTACATTAGGAAGGGTCAATGGTGATTAGAAGTTTAATGGCCAGAATCTTCACTATTTCAATTCCCGCATAAGTTTCTGCTGTATAAAATCATCAAATAATTAGCAAAGTGAATATGAAAATGTGCCTGGTACCAGAGGTGGGTGCGTTATTGGATATCGGGTAGTCCGGTACCGTTCCTGTGGACCTCGAAACGTAGATAGTCCGTACCTGTACTTCTGCGCCTAAATTTTTTTCCCTCGGTCCGGTACCGCACCTCCGCATCTCCGGTACCGTACCCAAAACTATTAAATTGCGCCCAAAAAATCTATTCCGCACCTCAAAAAATAAAACAAAATACAAGTCGATATACATCAGAGCTCCATATATATATATATATATATATATATATATATATATATATATATATATATATATATATATATATATATATATATATATATATATATATATATATATATAGGAAAACTCAGCAGTCGCAGGAGTACTTTATTTCTCTAACGTTTCGCCTACAATGCTTCAGAGAGAATAATGATTCTCTCTGAAGAAGCATTGTAGGCGAAACGTTAGAGAAATAAGTACTCCTGCGACTGCTGAGTTTCCTACACCACCAACCATATATATATATATATATATATATATATATATATATATATATATATATATATATATATATATATATATATATATATATATAGAGAGAGAGAGAGAGAGAGAGAGAGAGAGAGAGAGAGAGAGAGAGAGAGAGAGAGAAATGAGGATTATGTATGCTTGCAATCATTGTAATGTATGCACTGTTAGCAGTAACTGGAAGTCATTGTAACATTATTATTATTATTATTATTATTATTATTATTATTATTATTATTATTATTATTATTATTATTATTATAATCATCATCATCATCATGAGAGAGAGAGAGAGAGAGAGAGAGAGAGGAGCATGCTTAGACTTGAATGAGTGACGTCACTCAAATGGCGGGAAAATAAGCCTGGTAGCACAGACAGCCAAAAACTGCCGAAAGTAATGCTACGGAGTGTGGACTATCTATCGTCTTTATTTATTTTTTTCCCTGAAAATCTCAGGTGCGGAAGTACGGATTCAAAATTTCGTTGTACTGCACTTGTCTCAGGTGTGGAGGTAAGGACTTAAAATTTCGTCTTTCCCCACATGTCTCAGGTGCGGAGGTACGGTAATGTCGCCTTTCCGTACCTGTTACTTCCGCACTTTTGAAATTTTTTTCCGCACTTCGGACCTCAGCATCTCGTTTGGTGGTCCGCAGGTACGGAGGAGCGGAGGTGCGGATCGAGGTACGGAAGTGCCCAGCTCTGCTTGGTATTGAAGGGGTTAATTATTTGTGTGACCTTTTAAAGGTCACACAGATAAGGTCCTTATTGCAGAAGAAAAAACAGCTTCAAAATAGGCACTGTATTTCTGAGCCTCACTAAGTCCATGTCAGTTTTCTTTTATTATCTAGTGACTACGCATGGGGATGGTGATGAAACTCATTACTTTCCCCTCGCATACCGTGTGTTAAAGTTAAGTAAACAGTCTGTGTGTCAACAAAAGTTTAATATCAACATCAGCAAACAAGTAATGACTCACAGATAACAGAAACGGACCCGGTAATGAGAATATTAAGCCACAAGTGCATTGCTAGCATCTGAGTAGCTGTGGAGGGAGCGCCAGGCAGAGGGCAGAGGTTGTATCAGTTGGAGCACATCTCTGCAACTGACGTCAGTGCACCACAATCTCAATTAAAGGATAACCTCGCAGGCACTTCATCAGAATTAACGGATGACGCGTGTGTGGTGGCAGTGGTGCTAGACATGAATAGTGCGCACTAGAATCTCCAGGAGAGATATTGATAAAGCGTAATGATCTCCAAACTCGAGAAGTGTAGTTTTAGTACATCCAAGATTGTCCATCAGGGCTGCCACTCTGATGGGGAGGATGAGGCAGTGTATGAAGCAACTAGGCACAATATGGCACTGCAGGGGGAAGGTTTGGGTCACGTGTTGTGGTGGACAAGGCCGGCGGCTGTAATAGTGATTTCAGAGACAGGATGGTGACTGGCTGCCCGCCACACAACGCCCAGCCCTGATACAACCTCGCCGAAGGGGCAAGACATCTTCCCTTGAGGCTTATCTTGCAGACAGATGTTGAAAAGCGCATCGGACTCGTGACATCCTCCACCTCCCCCACCAAGAAGCCCCTTCTTTACGGGCCCGGCGTGCTGGCCACCCCACTCCAGCCCCGCCATCACGCCCCGGCAGCTGGTGCCCTTTCCGTCCCTCGCCGGGTAGTCGCCGCCCCGCAGACACTCTCCTGGCGCACCCTTGCGCTCAACGGTGCGGAATTTTGCTCCCTGATATGAGGGTCCGAAAGTGCCCAGACAGAGGGCCAGGAAGTGCTGTGCGCGCCTCAGCTGACCCCAGAGACGTATGTGTATGCGGCCCAGGTCAACACCGGCTGCCTCCAGCTGCAGATACACCTCGGGGGCGGGAAAAGGGACTAGAAGCTGCACCGCCGGGATCTATGTGGTGGAGAAAATGTCAGACTGTTAGTGATGGTGGTGGAGGCGAAGATTTATCTTTTAGAAATTAACTTGCACAGCGATTTCCTGAGACTGGTGAGTGACTGGAAGCACGATTCAGGACAGACTATACGCAGACAAGTGAGTCAGTTCATCGTGACGTAACACACACACACACACACACACACACACACACAACCTGGATAAAGTGGATGGTGACTTTTTAAACCTGGAAACAAGGACTACAAGGGGATATGGAAGAAATTGAAGGTGCAATGTATAAGAGACATTAAGAAGTACAGTTTCCCTCATAGAACTGTGGACACCTGGAATGGATTAGATATAGACATCGTATATGTAGTCAGTGTTCACAGTTTCAAAGCTAAGTTGGACGAAACAAGATATAAAGGCGGGTCAATATGAGCTTGCTCCCCTTTCCGTAAACTACAACTAGGTAAATACTGGGTAAATACACACACACACACACACACACACACACACACACACACACATACACACTTTAGGTTCGGCAAAATGCGTTTGATCAAGTCCAAATAAGACCTATTTATGTGGGAAGGTTGGTATGCCTGATCGTTTCGTTAAGTTTGAACCAAGCAATACATATACGAAGTTCGTGTGGTTAGGAAGGAAGGAATCTGGGGAAATAACGCCGGCCTGTTACTTTAATACTGTCACGACGTTATTTGTCATTATTTCGCTCGTAATTGAAGTGATAACTTCTGTGCTTTGCTTGTTCACACCTGGGCTGTGAAGCGCTGCCAGGGTATGATAGGCCAGTGTCTCCCGCCGCCAGCCACGTCTGTCGTCAGCTGCCAGAACTGGAGACTACTCCTTTCCTCGTCCCAGGAGAGCCTCCTTGCGCTGTCGTCAGTAGACCTCTCCTCGTTCCCGGTGATGTAGTTGTCGCCTCGGTACTCCAGTAACGCCTGCAGCACTGCGTTAGGAATACTGGTGAGATTCGAGCCTCTGTGCAACGCGAGCTCCAGCTTTGCCACGGCCATTAGATCATTTGTGCCTTCCATGACTTTTCGGATGCTGTCAACCTTATTAGACTCCAAGCTCAGTTTCTCGCTCCTCTCGTAGATTTTTGCCAGCTCGGAGACAACTGCCTTAACTTCCTGCGTCAGCTGTTTCTTCTCCTTCTGCAGGCGATGAAGCATTTTATTCGTTTCGTCCTCTATGTGACTTTTCTTTTCCGCCAAGACGGTACGCACGTGGTGCAGGGCGTGCCCGTCGTGCTGCTGCTGGGAAAGGCACTTAGCGCACAGCACCTCCCGGCACTGGCGACACCACAGTAACTGCGGCTCCTGGTGAAGACAGCAAACTTCTTCAGCGTGATCCTCCTCGTTGTAGTCATCTCCTTCAACCTTAGTGTGGAAATGATAGTAATCAATGTTTTACCAAAAATTTAAATCTATATCCCCTTCACACCACTTGTAATTATGACACTGTACCCTCTAGCAAGTACTTTATATTTCAGAAATTTGATAATCCAAGGAATTACATTTCCATTTTTATTGCAAGTTCCGCCACCTCACCTTTCCAATAGCTTCTAAGAGATTCATAACGATAAAGTTCACGGGCAGCAGACCCACGGGCAGACCACAGTGCTGAGTCCTGCAGAATGGGCAGCAGAAGTCTGGTTGCTGGTCTTGTAGATGGTGGAGACACAGGCGGCAGAAGGTATGGCCACAGGAAGGCAGCACCACGGCCTCCCTCAGCTGTGCTTCATACGCGTGGCAACACAAGGCACATTGTAGCTGCTCCTTGGTGCTGGTGGCGAGCCCTGCAGAATAACACACAAGCCGCTATAGCCGTCTGGAAAAAGAGCACATCTGGGACCTAAAATTGAATTATACAGCAAAAAAAGATTACGCAAATCGACGTTCGATGAGATAACTGCCTCTCTCCAGGAACTGTTTCCCTCATGCGGAGTGTTGTTGGAGGTGAGGATTGATAACTTGTGATGATTTGATTTGATAGCAATTGTACATAGTCTTTTTAAGATCAACAATTTTCGTTATCGGAGGAAGACATCTTTTTGGGTAGCTGTTTGTTTACATTCACTTCCCGCCAAGTTGCCAACCAGCCGATACTTTCCAGCCGCTATTTGTGAACGTGTTCCGACTGGAAGGGTTCTGTCGATACTTCTAGCGACTTGCAATTTCAGTCGCATATTGAAACGTGTGTACCCGCCTTGATTGATCATGCATTTGTTGATAATGAAAAAGTTACCATATATAATGTGTACAGTGTCTCCTGAAAAACTGTTATAGACAAGAGAACAGCCAACGCCATGACGAGATAAATTATAAAACTACTCTCTCTCTCTCTCTCTCTCTCTCTCTCTCTCTCTCTCTCTCTCTCTCTCTCTCTCTCTCTCTCCTGACTATAGCTCAGTTTGAGTGGAAGTTGTATTCTCCTTGTGATGGTGGGACAGACAGATGAATACGCTTGTCTGTTTTTTAATTTGATATTACTGTATTATTATTACTATTCATTCATATCATTTCAGGATTGTCTTCTTATGAAATTATTGTATTCGTAGTCTTTGAACGTTTCTTTTGACTTTTTTTCGATAGTTAATCCATCTAGTTGAGAGCGCGCGCACACACACACACACACACACACACACACACACACACACACCTAGCTGTCTCTTGTTTGTGTGTAGCCACTGTGGAGCGTGCGTGTGATGACCAGCGAGGCTATGGGATGCATCGTCCACTCCGCGAGATAAGATGTGTTGCCTTGAGCTCTGGTGGCTACGGGAGTTGACCATCGTGCAAAATTCCTTTCCTCTCTCTCAAGAAGAGCCTCCGCTTGGTACTGTGAGTATTATGGCCTCTACAACAACAGAGAGATTGTCAAACGCGCTAGCTAGTTTGTGACAACTGAGAGTGAGGACAATGACACTTCGCACGACTTCGTGTTTGTGCGTGGCCACACCACCACTACAGGACCCAATAGAAGCGTTCACTGTTTCGCGGCGATGGAGTGTGTGTCAGCCAGGCTAACACCGTGAGTTCCTTATAGCTACACAAGCTTTACGTAATCCGGACGTGACTCAGGAGGCAGCTCTATCATCAGTACCTTACGTCAACGTCATCTCTCAAATCCTGCGCGATTACTGGCTCTTGACGTTATGATTCTAACGTTGGAAGGGTTCTTAGAACGTCTCTCTCTCTCTCTCTCTCTCTCTCTCTCTCTCTCTCTCTCTCTCTCTCTCTCTCTCTCTCTCTTTTTCTCTCTCTTTCTCTTTCTGCATAATACTGCCTCGATGATCAAAGTCACAAGCTATAAATGTATTTTCCATCTTTACTGGTTCATATTCTTAGATCCAATGAGTAAATTCTTAAAATGTATCGTCGTCTAATCCTAACTTGTTCTTTCATGAGGCAATTGTGGAAGTTATCAAGAGTATCAAAAGATGCAATTTGTTGATTGTTTGTTGTTGCAATGCTAACTTGATGAGCTATAGTGGACATTAGCAGGGTTGCCAAGGGTGTTTTTTTTTTTTTTTTTTTTACAATTCTAACAGTTTTAAAAAACTGAAGCGAAAGTCAGTGCATGTTATAAGGATATTTTTGTGGCTAGTGATGGTACATAAAATAGGTTACAATAGAAGTTAATAGGATATCCGAAAGTTTTTTAGATTTTTTTTTATTCTAGTGATAATTTAAGAGACTGTAGTGAAAGATAAAAAATGAGGTGTCTTTTGTTTTCTTGGCTCTAGTCATGATTTAGCAGCTTGTAAAGGAAAGTGAGATTTTCAAGGATGCCTTCAGAGAGAGAGAGAGAGAGAGAGAGAGAGAGAGAGAGAGAGAGAGAGAGCACGAGGAACCCACCAAATCATCTCGTCAGTAGCTTTTAGAAAAACAAAAACTAATAAGAACCAAATCTGTTTAGTGTACATATCCCATCAAACATACTCATAATTGACAGGATTAGTGTGCTGATGGTTCTTTACGTAAATAGAACACAATAGAAAAAAAAAAAAAACTCTGGCAGGTTCCTCGTAAGCATGACGGGAAGGAAATGGTCGAGTATTAGTAAGAGGGTTAACCTTAGCGCTCAGGTGAGGACTGAACTTCAACCCGCCCCACACCCCCGCCACCCTTGCACCCCGCCAAGGAAATAAAGTAGTGCCTCGCCTTCCGTAGATTGAGATAAGGCTAAATGAATTTGGAACTAGCTTTGTCCGGTGTGCTAGAAGTGGCACAGTACATAAATAGGTTACTATGATTAACCTTGAGGTGGGGTGCTACTGTGCCGCGTGATGGATGAAGGTGAAAAACATGGACAAGAAACAGGAGAACAAAAAGAAAAAGAATGTAAAGATAGAATAAAGACGAAAAATAGTATAGAAAGATGAGGATATATAGTGATGATGATAATAATGAGAGTAAGAATACGAATGATAAAAAGAAACAGTAGAAGTGAAAATGACAGCACAAAGACAAAAAGGGATGGAAAGGATGAGAAGAAAAAGAAGAAGGAGGAGGACGACGAGAAGATATAAAAGAAATAGAGCAAAAGGTGAAAAAAAGGATGAAGAGAAGAAATAACAAAATATAGAAGAAAAATAGTAGTAAGAAGAGAGAGAGAGAGAGAGAGAGAGAGAGAGAGAGAGAGAGAGAGAAGAAAAAGAGACGAATGGGAAAGGACGAAGAATAGAATATAATAACACATGCAGAAACAACAACGACGCACATGGACAGGTGGAGGAAGGCTGGCTGTGCGCACCTGGCTTGTTATCAGTGCTGGTATTAACACGGCTACACTTCGGCATTTCCTCACATCCCCGGGTCTCTCGAGTGTGTCCCTATCGTGCTTTAATGGACCGATCGCGATCTGCTATCAACCGCCAGATGGGTTAATTATTTCACAGCAAGTTGGTCAACTGGAACGTACTTTTCTGCACGTTTTGTAAATATTAAATGGTTTAATAAAATAGTTATAATCTTTCTAAGAATGTACTCGTGGCATATAAGCTAAAAAAGTGGAAATAATTATATATATGTAGAACGCTCTTCTTTACCATCTCCATTTCTGGGACAAAAAATAGAAAGATCATTAATGGGAAAAGCTTAGTTTCGATGCCTTTTTCTTTCCATAAAATTTAATATGAATTGCATTCATACAGAAAATCACAACAATTAATAGTCTTAAGAAATTAACAGTATAGAGGATATTGTCTACCATGCACCGAGATTGTTCTATCGAAAAGTAAACAAATCTAGCGTGTTAAGAGCCATCGCCACTCGCTTCCAGTCGCTGTATTCAAATAACTCAGGATCAGGATGGGATGGTGATGGTCCCTTATTCCAGTTTATAAAATGTTTTGAGCAAACTGCGTGGAACTTGGATGCCTTCCAGGTCGGCCCGCGCTTACACCTTGTTTCCCAAAGTCATCTCCGTGCTGCATCTTTTTTCCTGGGAAAGACACTCCAGCCCTTTCACGTCTCTATCTCGCTTGCGCGAAGTCGATTTGCAGTCTGCAACTGCACACGTATACACTGGCATAGCGTCTGAAGTATATTTGGTGACTCCAACAGGATCCGGGCCATGCTTGTTGTGATTCAGTTACGAAAATTCGGTTTCGGTAATGTTGGCCAGGTTATTTCGGCACAGACTCAGAAAATCGTTTTGTTTTTCAAATGCTACTCAGTGATGTTTGCTCTGCGCTTTTTGAGTGGAGCATTATCCTATGCAGAAACTCTGAAAATTTTGTGATAAGGTAATATATGTACTATTAGACTTACAAAAAATATTTTGATGGGACACTGGTACATCCATACTTTGCACCATTAGGAAAATATATTTGCATATTTTATATATCATTTTCAATCAGACACATAGATAAATAGCCAAACGTTTATAATATGAGGTATGTAGGCATAAATATCAGTATATATATATTTTTCAATAGGACTTCCACAAGAGCAACAGTTCGGCGGGATAGGCAAGACCAACTTGTGAATTAAACCAGCTGGCGAACAATGAAAACTACACAGATAGCGATTGGTGCACTCTATCCACCACAGAAGAAAAAAAGAGAAAATGAGAATGAGAAAAAGAATAGAGAGAGGGATGAGGAGGAGGAGGAGGAGGAGGAGGAGGAGGAGGAGGAGGAGGAGGAGGAAGAGAAGAAGAAATAAAAGAAGTAGAACAAAATAATGGACAGTGGTGGTGCTAGTTGCAGTAGTACAGAAGTAGTAGTAGTACGTAGTAGTTGTAGTAGTAGTAGTAGTAGTAGTAGTAGTAATAGTAGTAGTAGTAGTAGTAGTAGTAGTAGTAGTAGTTTATGGAGAAAAAATAGAAAAAGCTACATTCTCATTTTCGTCTAAATTCAATGATAATAATAGCAAAAAAAAAAAAAAAAAGGCATAAGCATCTACGAAAAAGGATAAAAGCTGGACCCAACCAAGCCAAGTATAACAAAATAAGAAAACTTAAAGAGAAATGGGAAAAAAAACTCAGATACGAAAGAAAATCTCAATAATTGTTTGTTTCAATTCACACTTGTACATGGAAAGGAAAGAAAAAATGGAAAGAAAAAAAGAAAGCTGAAGGAAAACATTACAATTTCATGCTTCTGAATTTGTGTTTTACTTAGTTCATCTTCCCTTGTGTCTGAAAGAAGGAAGGAAAAAAAAAAATGTTGGAGAGACAATGAACCTTTTTTTTCTTCTAAATTTGTTCGTACTCTTATTCCTGCAGAGAGAGAGAGAGAGAGAGAGAGAGAAAGGAGCTGGTTAAGGGATGAACAAGCATTAGACAAGAGTTAAGCAAGTCTATTACTTCCCTAGTCTCGGCTTACTTCACCGGCTTTTTATTGTAAAGTGTTTCCTGTGACATGCAGTGTTTGTTATCTTGGCGCCATTGAGGCAATGTGGGAGGGATCTACCGAGCTTATCTCGTCGCCTACGTTCGCCAAGTCTCAGAATCATGTGCTAGTGTGTGTGTGTGTGTGTGTGTGTGTGTGTGTGTGTGTGTGTGTGTGTGTAGTATACAAGACGTAGATAACACTTCGTGGTTCTGTGCATCAGTGTACATATTAGTCATTAATTTTCTTTGCCTCAGAAAAAAAAGTGACTATCAATATGCCCACGATGGAGATAACAGAAGACAATTATAAAATGATAATAATAATAATAATAATAATAATAAAAATGATAATAATGATAATAATAATAATAATAACAATAATAATAATAATAATAATAATGATAATAATGATAATAATAATAGTAATATATAATGATGATGATGATAATAATAATAATAATAATAATAATAATAATAATAATAATAATAATAATAATATAACATTAATAAAAATAATAACAATAATAATAACAAAATTATATAAATAATAAGAATTATAATAATTTGTAGACACTATGTCCTTAAATCCTGAATTATAATAACAATAATGTATAATAATGTATACTAATATTACCACTACTAATGGTAATACTGAATATATTGTAAGTACAAAAGAAGGATACTATCAGCAGTAAGTAGTGACAGTATCTTAGATGAAATAGGCGGTGATGTATTTAATTACAATAGTGATAAAAGAACAGGCACAAGTAAAAGTCTTACAATAGTAATTGTAGCAGTTATGCAATCGCAGTTATATGTATGCACTGTACAGAACGCGTACATATCTAGGAACCCAGTCATACATATATAGGGAGAGTATTACATGATATTAATCTGTGTAATCAGTACTTTGGTCAGAGCAGATTCTTCAGTTTGTTTTTAAATGTAGATGTACTCCTCCACTAAAACGTCACCGCCGTCCCTTAAATGAAAGGTTAATAAATGGCAGACGACTGCACGACTCAGTGAATTTAGAGAGACACAGGGAAGAAAACAGAGTAAGAGGCATAGAAAACGTACCCACTGTTCCTTACCACCACCATCACTATCACCACTACCACTCACTACCACCACCACCACCACCACCACCTCATTCCTCTCATGCCAGTCCACGGTGCAGTCCATTTTTTTTTCTTATATTTTTTGGTTGCCCGAGGTTGGTATATATCACATTCCTAATTCTTATTACACTCAGCACGAAGGTAATGCGTGAAATTAACTTTTACCTTCTTTTCTCTTTTGTCTCTCTCTCTCTCTCTCTCTCTCTCTCTCTCTCTCTCTCTCTCTCTCTCTCTCTCTCTCTCTCTCTCTCTCTCTTTGCGATGACGATGACTCACTTTTTTCACTGATTTGAGTTTTCCTTTTATTTATTTGTTTTTGTTTTTTTGTTCTGCAGCCCTAATTCATTTTTTCTTTTTCCTTATTACCTTACTTTGTTATCGTACTTTCTTCTGATGTTCTCACCCACCTAATGAATGCATCCCATGAAGTGAGTTTTGTAGTATTTTTAGATTTGTCTGTTCTTCATCTTCACCTTCATCATCATCTTCTTTGTCTTCTTCTTTTTTTTTTCTTCTTCTTCTTCTTCTTTTGCATTCAGGTTTCAGAATTCTTTCATTCATTTAATACATTTTTTTTCAAAGTAAAGCGTAAAGTTACTATTTCTGTTCACAAAGAGACCTATAAAAACAAACCCCCCTCATTTTGATCGTTACGTTTATCTTGTTTATTTTTTCACCTTTTGTTCTTCATTAACCTTCATATTTGCGTTCCTTTTCTATTTGACATTGTTTTCTTCTTGTCTGCTTTCATCCTTCTTCCTTCCCTACTTTCCAAATGATTACCTCCTTACTCCCTCTGCTTCATCTGTCACATCTCACCCTCCCTACGTCTCTGCAGTTCTTCCTACTTCTTTTTTATCTACAAATAATTTTCCTGAGGGCCTCTCACTTAGTGGTTAAGCTGCCACATGTCGCCAGCTCTCCACTCTTGCTGTGACAAATTGCGGTGATTTACAGTGGGAGTGGCTGGCATACATGTACAGTACATCTTCCCGTGCAACGAAATTCCATTGTGTCATTCCGTTAGATAAAGGCGGATTGATATCAGCACTGCCAACTCCTCGACTCTCTTTCTTCTCCTTTTCTACAGTAGTACATGACACTCGCCACTGCAAGGTTGGTAACACTGGAGAATACAGAACCGTTGTCTAATAATTGCCTATATTATATTTTCTTTTCCGCATATCATCTGTGCTATGTTTACATTACTTCTCGGGATTTTTCTGTTAACGGGTTTTACTGTTTATCTGTGTGTGTTCTGTCCGTCAAGCAGTTAATCTGTTCCTTTGTCTGTTTATCTGTTTGTTATTTGTGTATTTATCGTTTGCTCATATAATGCTGGGGATATGTGTGTGTGTGTGTGTGTGTGTGTGTGTGTGTGTGTGTGTGTGTGTGTGTGTGTTTCATTTTACGTATGCAATTCACTTCTTATTACTACTGTATTACCACCGATGCTGTTACTACTACTACAATACTACTACTACTACTACTACTACTACTACTACTACTACTACTGATACTACTACTACTACTACTACTACTACTGATACTACTACTACTACTACTACTACTACTACTACTACTACTACTACTATTACTATTACTACTACTACTACTATTACTACTACTACTACTACTACTACTACTACTACTACTATTACTACTACTACTACTACTACTACTACTACTTTGTCTCCTCTCTCGCTCCTCTCTTGTTGATGGTTCTTTCGATAGTTTTGTCTGATTGACGTAATCTTCGTTCCTTTCATGTATTCACTTGTCTAACCACCAAAGCTTTCACTGATTGTCTTCCGACCTTTCTTTCTTTTCCTCTTTTTTCCCGCTACCTGATGTTTCTTTCTTCTTTCCTCCCCTTTCTTATCATATCTGTTGTCGTTGTTTTCTTTAATTCTATGGCGGAGGTTTTCTTGGAATCAGTGGAGAGTGAGTTTAGGAGTGATTGTTTTGTTATGTGGTCAAATTGTGTGGATTCTTTTCCTTACGAAACAAATTAGCATCTCGCCTCTGAGCCGTAGCCAGTGCCACTCAACCGCCACGTCACTGCAACAAGTAAGTGTCCATTTGTTGTGACGTGCCTTTGCTGTGCTATCCTGTGTACGAACACTTGTTAGTGTTAGTAGCACATAGGAATTGCGATGTTTCTTTCCGTCACTGCTACGACAACTAATGACACCCGTCAGACCAGCACATCAGCCCTTCTCAGATCTGAATCCCACACAGTAGGATTTTCTGATCTTCTGTCAGAGCTGGCCATATCTCCATAAACAGGCATACATCTCCTTTTATCTCTTCCTATTAGGGACCGTCACAGATGATCGTCCTTCGCCTATTGTCTCCTGCGTCTTCCTCTATCATACTAGCCACTTCACTATGTTTCACTGCATCTATAAATGTCTCCTTTTTGCTTCCTTTCTTCCTCCTGCTATGCTGGTCCGTTTTCAGCACATTCCTTCTCAATTATGCGTCATTCTTTTCTCTGACATGTCCAAACTATCTCAATCTCAGTCTTTCCTCACTTGCCTTGTCCCAAAATGACATACTGCCCGAGTGTTTCCTATCTGAGGTGTTCGTTCGGTTGAGTTCTGCCATTTCTCACAACCTTCTTCTGTGACTGAATAACGTGTAAATGAGAAGATATATCAATTTTACTACCTTCCAGTTTCCCTCGGAGAAGCAAATCCTGAGGTATGCTCGGGAAAAAAAGAAGTTATCATCGATACAGTCTTTACTTAATTTTTTTACATTCCCTCACTTAATGCTGTTGCAGATTTCGCAACCTCATAATATTCCACTCCATCCCTCTCCGGCCTCACCACCACCATCATCACACACCACTACCTTACACCGTGTACTCAGTCCGGCATTTCTCTCTGTTATTCTTGTTTCTCTCCTCCAGTCCCGGGATAATGCGTGAAATAGAACTTGCAGATAAGTATTTCCACGGCTCTAATGCATAATGTGACTCGCTCTTTTCTCCTTTATTTTCTACACTCCTGTTGTCATTCGTGCTTTTGCCACTAATGCGACAACAACAGTGTAATGTTATAACATATCTCACTGTAGTTCAATATCATTCAGATAGGACAGGACGCCTCAGCTGTTCCTCTCCCTCCCGAACACTTACCAACAGAAGCACGTACTACATCATAAAGCTGAGTGAACTACGTACAATACCAACAACACACAAGTCCCTAAGTTCGTGAGAGTTAGCAGTTATAGCGGGGAAGTGTAGGAGAGGAGAGGAAGAGAGAGGGAGAAGGGGGATCACTACTACCATCCCGCAGCGGGCTGCCACTCGCGAGTCGCGACGCCAGTCGCCAGTTACCACTCAGTGTCTCTCAAATCGTTCTACAGGGAGGATTGTAAGCTCCTCTGTTGACTCCCCGTGGTGCGTGTACTCGTGAAGGAGCTACTAGTGTGAAGTGAGCGTGTCTGTACGTGCTAGTTTAGTGTGTCTAGACTTGTACACCTCCAGGCTGGCAAATGCTTGATGTCTGGCTGATTATTACACGGTGACTGTTGAAATTCCTGGCGGTGGTGTGTTGTGGTGGTGGCAATGATGGTGACGCGTGTACAGTGCAACCTGGCTCTCAGGAGTATGTACTAGTATGGGACCCGTAAAGCCTCTGAGGGACAGAGAGAAGCGCCCGGCCCACCACCAATCAAAGGAAAGGTAAGCTATCGTATATTGCTGTGGTTTTCTCTTTGGAGTTTAAATGTCTGTGGAGAGAGATTTAAATTGGTGCAGAGGGTGAGTGAGGATGTGTTACGTGATGAGTAATCAGGTTAACAATGAGTATAAATAGGAGTAATGAGGGATGATGAAAAGAAGAGTAATAGAATATTAGGGAATCCATTAATGAATGATAAGAGATAGATGGGAGAGATAAGTGTAAGGTAGATGGATGAAGGAAAGAAAAAAGGCAAATAGGAAAAATATGGTACGATGTGGAGAGAGAGAGAGAGAGAGAGAGAGAGAGAGAGAGAAATGCTTACGGTACCTATTTTGAGTTGTATAATTTAGAAGTAAAATCGCCGTTCAATAGTGTGTGTAAAAGTAGTGAAATGGAGGGAAATGGTACAGTACAGAGAGGTGGGCGTGTGATAGGGAGAAAAGTGGCAGGGAGGGTGTGTTGGGTGCTAAGGAAAGGTAGGGAAGATGGAGGGGGGGGGGGTGTCACGAGCGTTTTGGTGTTGGTGAGGGGATGGTGGGGTGGTGATGTATTAGTTATGATCTGCTGGTGAATGAAACAAAGAGAGTTACGGCGTGCACATCGGTTCTTCACTTCAACCATGGCATACACAAGTAATTAAATAAGTAGACAGTCAGATAAATAGAAAAAAACGTATATTGATTTCCCACAGGTTACATTCAATGTCACTATTACAAAATATGAACACACACACACACACACACACACACACACACACACACACACACACACACAATGAATGACGTTTGTCCAAGTTGTATAGCTTATGGCTTTGGTGTTTTATGTTTATTTATCATTAATCTCATTTAATCTTCGCTGTAATTTCTTAACTGAAGATGGTGAAAGAAACACGAGCTGAGAATGAATTTTCGATTAAAAACAAATAGTAAATAAAATCTTCATGGTCTAAAAGAAAAAAAAAAAAAGAGCATTGAAAAGGTTCATTCCTCGATCCTTGTTTACTTCCACACTTGACACAATCCACTCTTTACTGTCAGTGGCGCCATTGTTATTGTATTCCCGTTATCACAAGCTCTACCAGTTGACAGAGGGAGGAAACCAAGCATGGTGCCCTCACAGACTTGTTCTCTCGGAAGAGATGCACATTTTCCCAGTAAGTGTCGTTGTAGTGGAAGAAATGCGTGCGTGCGTGCGGGTGAGCGCGCGCGAATGCGAAAGAGAAATTACTTTACATATTCTTTCCGTCAAGCAGAGAGAGAGAGAGAGAGAGAGAGAGAGAGAGAGAGAGAGAGAGAGATATGAGGTAGAAGGGCGGGGAGGGATTCGGATGGGTGGTCGGGCGGGATGGCAAAAAGAAAAAAAAAGAAAGAAAAGACTGACAGGCAGGCCAGGCCGATGGAGTATTTTATTAACGTCTCGCTCGAGTTTACTAGCCAGCGGGACGAAACAGAGTCTAGCACCAGTCACCACAATGCAGGAAGAAGACCTTTCCCGTGACTTCTACCGAGGCAGAAAAAAAACCCAAAAACTACTGTGTTGAAAGTTGCACACCCTTGAGCTGCCGCTACGTTCGTTCCTTTCCTCTTCAGAGATGCAAACAAACACAAGCACATCAAGCAAACGAGAGAGAGAAAAAAAGGCAGTGAGTGAGTGAGTTGTATGAAGACTGAAAGGTAAAAGGCAAGGTAGGAAAAGTTGTTTGGATGTGAGTGCCTTGGCTGGGAGCAGACGGCTATGTAGGGGAGCTGGTGAGCAAAGTGGTGGCTGGCGGCGGCTGGGCTGGCGGCTAGAAGCTGTGTATGTATGTATGTATGTATGTAAAGGAAGAAGGAAGAAGGAAGGAAGAGGAAGGAAGCGGCTGTTCCGAATTACAGGGAAAACTTAGCGGGCCGGAGCAGTAGCGCGCCATAAGCCGTGGTGTTGTTGCTGGTGGTGTTGCTGGAGGCGGCCGCACGTCCTGTCGCCGCCACCCAAGCTCGCTCCAGGCTGGCTCACCTCGACTCCTCCCTCGTAAGGTGCCTGCCCGCCTGCCTATCTTAACCCCTCCCTCGCTCATTACCTGGCATTGCTTCTTCACACTTCAACATCACCTTATGGAATTTTGTCTGTGGATGAAGTGTGAAAATTGATCCAGCAGTAAGGGATGGATGAAGTGTGAAAATTGATCCAGCAGTAAGGGATGGAGGTGTTGGTGAGTCACGGGAGGGAGATTGGGCCTGAGGGGCGTGGTGGCGGTGGTGGGCGAACCGTGAACAATGGGCGGCGCGACTGGCTGGCCACCACACCAACCCACATCCGCCTTCCGCCCCTCACACGCGCCTCGGGAAGGGAAACTTAGTGTATAGGTGATGGAAACACACACACACACACACACACACACACACACACACACACACACACACCACGCAGTGTAGTGGTTAGCAGACTTGGCTCACAACCGAGAAAGTCCGAATTTGAGTCCCGGGAGCGGCAAGGCAAATGGGCGAGCCTCTTAATGTGTAGACCTTGTTTATCTAGCAGCAAGTAGGTACGGGATATAATTCGAGGAATTGTGGCCTCCCGGTTCTGGGGTGTATTATGTGGTGTGGTCGGTTAGTATAATCTCTTAACTCTTTCCGTTGGGGGGAAAGGCTGGCTGGGTGCCCAGCAGACGACCGTGGTGAATTACACACGGCAATGTTTATGAGAGCATCACATGAAGGTGTTTCGTGGCATGACATTTTACTATCCTGGACTCGATAGAACACTTTGGAGCAGAAATAGGACTTCGGTGTGTCAGATGTAGTATATGAGTGTGGCTAAACAAGACTTACGGGTCACATACTGTATGTCGTTGATATAAGATGCCAAACAGTAGTTTCCTTTGGGTATACTACCATAGTTTAGTTGGGGTATAGTAGGAGGCGAACAGAGCTATATACCATTCAATCCCTGAGTCTTATTAGCCTCTTGAGACGAAGAGCTCTTGTATTCTTCTGTTGGTTTATTTCTTGGCTGTTTCAGTGATTAGTAATATTGAGCGTCGTTTCAATAGCAACAAACGTAGCTTTTGATTTTGCTCCTACGTACATACAAATTTATCATATTTATCTTCCACCTACGATTTCTTTTTTCTGCGGTGAGGTTTAGCTAGGTCACGTAAGATTTAAGGATCCAAGAGCTTGTTCCTTTCCTGTGCGCGACGTTGTGTGCGTGATCCTTTTGCAACATGATAAAGATATACGTAAGCATTTTCTCTCTTTTCGACTGTTTGTATGCAGTGGGACAATAAATGTTACCTTGTCTTGTCTTCTCTTTCAAAAGGAGCTCAAAATGACATGCAAAGGTGCATGGGTTGGAGTTTTCTTCCTCCTCTCTGCTTATGATTATCTTAGCATCTTATTAGTGTGGTAAATAGCAACTGATAAAGTGTCTAATAACAAATAGTGATAGTTTTTATAGTTAAGTTTTTGTGTGCTTGTTTGCTTTATTTGGTGACAAGACAGTAGTAAGTGAAAAAGTACCCAATGGTAAATAGTGCATGAAAGCCTTATTATTTATTCATCTATTTATTTGCTGACAGTGTCTCTACCTTTAGTGATATGAAAGTACCTAGCAAAAGAAGAACCGAATGGGAAATAGTAATACATATTTTTGTCTTTATTTTTCTAGCGTGGTGGCTTTGTCTAGTAGTAAGATGGTGTGTAGCAAGTGAAGGAAGTACCGCGTGACAGTGTTAGTGTCGAGCCGGTGAGGGAGTGTTCTTTGTTTACTTTCTACACGCGATTGTGGGTCAGCACCCCGACAGCACCCCGACCAGAGGCTTTGTTGAGGTGACGTGTGTGTGTGTGTGAGCGCCGTCAGGTTCGTGTGTGTGCCAGATACATCCGGCCTGTTATAATACGGAACCCTCACGGTCCTTTGTGCCCTAATTGGCGTCACCATTGAAGGGGCTTTGTCTTGCTGTGGCATCATGACTCCAGGCTGATGGCAATACTGTTACACTGGTAGGGATGACAGTCCCGCCTCGACATTATTTTTTTAATTCTTTTATTTTATTTATTTATTTATTTTTTACTGGAGTGATGTATACTGTCACACGGATAGGGAAGAAAGTTGCTCCTTTACGGTACAGTCCTTGAGGAATCTCATTGAGGTATCATGGTGCCTCAGGTGATGATAATGTTATTCTATTTTTTTTCCAGTGGTATTCCTCCGTTGATGGGCTGTTGCTTTAATAAGGAGGCCTCTAAAATCCATCACATCATTGGATCTTGACAATGCGAAGTAAAGACACATAATGAAGTGACGTCCTTTGCTGGGTGATGAGTGAGGCGAGTGAGGCAGAGCAATGGAAGCTTCCCTGATTGATGAGTTGCCGTCCTTCCCTGCCTGGGAACCTGACAGACAGAGGTTCTAGATCTCGGGAACAGAGCGATGGTGGCGGTAGTGGAGGTGGTCCTGCTGTGCCGTACACTCTGCTTCCCGTCGTGTCTGGAGAAGAACCACACCACAGCGCTGTCGGACAAAGCGAGGGGTTCCTTTTTACATAAGCGAGCCAAGTAAGCGTGGTATTCCCCGGCCAGAGAGCCCCGAGTGAGCGAGGTGTGAGTGGCGTGAGAGGCAGACCAGTTGGCAACCCTCCAGATTCACGCTCCTGCCTTGGTCACGACTTTGGGCTGGGCCGCCGCGGGGAGGAAGGACGGCATGGAGAAGGAGAGAGGAAAAGAAAAAGAGAGAGGAAGGGGTGGGAATGAGGTGAAGGAAAGAACGTGGTTCCCTTTAATACAATCTTAGATGCCCAGATAACTCGACACCGCTCCGTACCGCGAGATAGAAAGGCCCTCCCTCTGAGATACTTCGTTCTCTCACCACGACTATTCTCAAAGGCCACATAGATGATTAGTCGAGTTTTCAAGACGGTTTTTCTCATTACTGACATATAAATCTTGTTATTCTGTCTCTGCCATCTTAAAAACACCTCTGAAAACCTGCGAAATTTCAGTTATATGGAACCTTTAGAATGTGGTGAAGGTGTGGCATGGAAGAATAACAAAATAGGGAAGTAGACTTGCGGGGAAAATTTAGCAAAGTCCTGTGGTATTGGGGGAGTCGCCCTGGTGATGCGTGGCAGCGCGGGTCATGGGGACCAGTGGACGGGCGACTGTAGGACGTGGGAGAGAGAGCAGGTGGGGCTGACTGGCAGCACCGTCACTGGAGTTTTCTGGCAGCGTGGTGGTGATGAGGCTTGGTTTGAAAGAGCCACGTCCGCCCCATCCCGCCCCGCCTCGCCTCGCCTCGGGTCGCCAGCTGGCAGAGGCCCATCCACGCCTGGCAGGGTGACGAAAGAGAGAGAGAGAGAGAGAGAGAGAGAGAGAGAGAGAGAGAGAGATGAATGTATCATTATAACATTACACACACACACACACACACACACCGCGTAGTGTAGTGGTTAGCACGCTCGACTCACAATCGAGAGGGCCGGGTTCGAGGCCCGGCGCGGCGAGGCAAATGGGCAAGCCTCTTAATGCGTAGCCTCTGTTCACCTAGCAGTAAATAGGTACAGGATGTAACTCGAGGGGTTGTGGCCTCGCTTTCCCGGTGTGTGGAGTGTGTTGTGGTCTCAGTCCTACCCGAAGATCGGTCTATGAGCTCTGAGCTCGCTCCGTAATGGGGAATACTGTCTTGGTGACCGGCAGGCGACCGTGGGGAATTACACACACACACACACACACACACAGTGTGTTGTGGTCTCAGACCTACCCGAAGATCGGTCTATGAGCTCTGAGCTCGCTCCGTAATGGGAAGACTGACTGGGTGACCAGCAG
>NC_059292.1:23785703-23788203 GCF_017591435.1 Portunus trituberculatus | reverse complement strand
TCTTTACATCCCCTTCTGCATTTTCTATCCCTTTCTTCTTCTGTCTTTCCTCGTATGTTTTATTTTAACCATTCATTCCTTCTATACATCCATATTTTCTTTCCTCCTCTCTCTCTCTCTCTCTCTCTCTCTCTCTCTCTCTCTCTCTCTCTCTCTCTCTCTCTCTCTCTCTCTCTCTCTCTCTCTCTCTCTCTCTCTCTCTCTCTCTCTCTCTCTCTCTCTCTCTCTCTCTCTCTCTCTCTCTCTCTCTCTCTCTCTCTCAGCTCAGCCCATCACCAACACCTGCCTTGATTACTCCAGCATTACCTTGGAATATCACATAACGCTCGGTAACTAATACTTTCTTCCCCTTGAAAATAAAGAAAAAAGGAGCCTTCTACCTTCACCCCATCTCACTTTCACCTGTACTTGCCTCCTCACCTCTAGTTAGGGTTACGACATCCTTTGTGTTCCCAGGTACTGAAAGGTGAACTGAGGGACATTCATCTAACTGTCTAACCAAAACTGACTTCACCTGATTGAGTCTAGCTTTATTTGATGTCATATGACCTGACTTGATCTAACCTCATCTTACCTAGCCGGGTCTGTTCTAAGTTAACCTCATCTAACCTAACCTTATCTCATCTGACCTTATCCGATCAAACATAACATCACCTGCCCTCGCGTGTTCTTACCTGACCGCAGCTAAATTAACGTAATCTCAGCTAACCACACCTGACTAAACTTGACTCAACAGAACTTAATCTAACCTTCACTTCACCATATCTAACCTTACCTAATCTCACTAAGCGTAAACTGACCTGCCTCAACGCCTTCCAGCCTGTAATATTTTTCTTGATATTTTCCGCGTGTGAAATTTTATCGCTACATTACGCCTCCTGCACGAGTGTTTGGCGGGGTGGTGTTGGTGTCAAGCTGCCGAGGTGCTGGGTTGTTGCCGCCCTGCCTGACGCCACACGCTAAGCCAAGTAGAGACAAAACAAAGTAAACCAAGTCAAGTCAAACCAGTCCAAACCAAAGTAATTCGTGGAAGGAATTGCTGATGTGTGTTTCGGCTGATATGAGAGATTAAAAAGGATAAAGACAGACAGAAGTGTAGATGTAAGGAAATGTGTAACAAAAGATTTTTTTTTAAACTGACAAGGGTAAAGGGATATAAAACAGGGCAAATGCAGATAGATGATAGAAAAAAAGATTAGACTAATACAAGTAAGCAGCTATAAGAAAGATAAAGAATACTAGGAGGGAAATATAATAAGCGATAAAGAAGAAAATACTGAAAGAAAATTATTTATGTTTTTCGGCAGATCAGAGAAAAAGGAAAACATATAAACTAAAAGAAAAAAATCAGGTATAAAACTAAAAAAATAAAAAATCCAAAGAAAACTATTCACATATATGAATGAATATGAGGAAGGAATGAAATAATACATATAGACGGAGAAAATAAAAAAAAGATCCCTCCCAAATTATTGATACATTTCTTTGTGGCAGTTAATCCCTTCAGTATTGAGACATATTTTTGCCTTGAAATATGTGTACCACTAAACCATTCTATTGACATTAGTAACGGTCTACGGAGATCAAAATATTAATGGCCACAGTTTTCACTATTTCAATCCCCCTATGAGTTTCTGAAGCTGTATAGAATTAGCAAATAGTAACAAGAATGAGTATGGAAACACGTCATGGTACTGAAGGGGTTAAGGTAAAAAGAAAGACAGAAGTAAAGATGTAGAGATAGACATTAAATAAACAAAGACCTAAACAAAATGGACGTTAACCAAGCCAATCCAAGCCAAACCAAACAAAACAAAAACAAAATAAGCCAAAACAAGCCAAACCAATCTAAGCCAGAGCAAGTCAAACCAGACCAAACCCAGCCAAGCCAATACAAACGAAGTCAATCTAAGTCAAGTTAACTTCTTTAGTAGTGGAACGCATTTTTACCAAGAGTTTTAAGTACGATTAGAGGATTTTATTTACATTAGGAAGGGTTTATGGGGGTCAAAGGATTAATGCACAGAGTTTCCACCCTTTTAATCCCGACGTAAGTGTCTGAAGTTGTGTAAAATCGCCAAAACCAGAGTGAACGTGAAAAATGCGTCATGGTACCAGAGAGGTTAAGCAGGAGGTCCATTGAAGGCAAGCCACACTGACTGATGCGAGGGAAGGAATGGGGAGATGCTTGCAGGTTCGAGTCACGTGGATCAGCCTCGCAATCATGACTTCCGGGTTTGCTCCTGATTACTCTCTCCTCTTCCCCCCCACCCTTCCCTTCTTTTCCTCCCCGCCTCTCTCTCTCTCTCTCTCTCTCTCTCTCTCTCTCTCTCTCTCTCTCTCTCTCTCTCTCTCTCTCTCTCTCTCTCTCTCTCTCTCTCTCTCTCTCTCTCTCTCTCTCTTTGTTTGTTTGTTTGTTTGTTTGTTTGTTTGTTTGTTTGTTTCTTTCTTTCTTTCTTTCTTTCTTTCTTTCTTTCTTTCTTTCTTTCTTTCTTTCTTT
>NC_059292.1:23773203-23780703 GCF_017591435.1 Portunus trituberculatus | reverse complement strand
TTCTCTGTCTATCTTATCCGTCCCAGCCCGTGTAGCAAAATATCCTCCTTCTGTCAATGCCTGTCCTTTTTTTGATTTACTCTTATCCCTCTTTATCTGTTTATCCTATCCCTTTACCTTCTGTCAGTTATCTATTTCGTCTATCCAAGCTTCCCTTCCTGTCTCCTCTTCCCTCCGTGGCTTTAACAACGTTGCTGCTTCCCCGCCTCTTCAAGTAACGCCATCTGGAGCGAAGGGAGCGGGAAATCTGGTGAGCATTTGCCATCATGTAGGTGAGTGTTAGGGGAAGAGCACCCCGTTGGCAAGCTGTTAGAAGGAGAAGAGGAGCTGGCGTTATGGCAATGAGTGTAGGGAAGAGAGGGTGTGTTGGTGGTGGTGGTGGTTGGGTAGAGGAGGTGTTGTTGTTGTTGTTGTTGGTTGTTGTTAATTAATTACGTAGGTTAGGTTGAGATTGTGTGTTCGTGTGTTGGTATATTTTTTGGGTTGTGTTTTTTTTCGTAGTGCTACACACACACACACACACACACACACACACACACACACACACACACACACACACACACACACACACACACACACACACACACACACAGAGAGACAGACAGACAGACACACACACGCAAGAAAGAAAACGGTGTGTCGATGGGGAGACGTGTCTAATAAGAGTTTATGTCTCTCTCTCTCTCTCTCTCTCTCTCTCTCTCTCTCTCTCTCTCTCTCTCTCTCTCTCTCAAGAATAATTAACATACCAGGTTGTGAAAAGAGGTGTACAATCTATTTAATATTATCTTTTTACATTGTCGTTTTGGTGTTGTGTAGTGTTGGAGTGTAGCATGGTTAGTTAGGTTAGGTGGACAGGGTTATGGTGGTGTGTGGCGGCGATTAGACTAGTGGTGGTGGTGGTGGTGGTGAGGCACGTGACACTGAGGAACAGAGATGAAGACAGACGGCGGGAAGTCGCAGGAGAGCCTTTAGTCACCATTAGTCCTGACTCCTACTGTCCATACAGAGAGAGAGAGAGAGAGAGAGAGAGAGAGAGAGAGAGAGAGAGAGAGAGAGAGAGAAGGACTACTGAAAAGATAGATAAAAGATAACCTGACTGACAGACAGACAAAAGGATAGAACAATAAACAAAACACAAACAAACAATAAGTTTGACAAACAGGTTCGCAGGGTAGCGGACAGACAGATAGACAACCAGCCAGGAAGACACACATATATACGTACATACATACATATATACATACATACATACATACAGACAGACAGACAGACAGACAGACAGACAGATGAAGAAGGTTAAATAGAACAAGATCTCCATTATGAAATATTGAAAAAAAGAAAAAAAAATCCTTTCACAAAACTTTTTAGATCGAAACTTAATCTTTTCTTCTTTTTTTCTTCTTCGGTGGATCCTAATTGTTATCTTTTGACTCAACGATCCGTGACTTTTGATTTCAAGAATTAGTTAGTGTTCTGGGAGGGATGGGGGGCAGGGGTGAAGGAATTCTCTCTCTCTCTCTCTCTCTCTCTCTCTCTCTCTCTCTCTCTCTCTCTCTCTCTCTCTCTCTCTCTCTCTCTCTCTCCAATATGGCCACGGCGCCGAAAGAGAATGGAGGAAATTAACTGTGAAATGGAGGACGAAGGAAAAGGAACAAGAGGAGGAAGAAAAGGACTCTCTCTCTCTCTCTCTCTCTTGTGTGAAGGAAGTCAAGGTGATTTAAGATTTATTGGTCAGAAGGTCTGGGAAGGTCATGTGGTGGTGGTGGTGGTGGTGGTGGTGGTGGTGATGATGTAAAGAAGGGAATAGGAAAAAATATATATGAGAGAGAAAAATGGCAACGATGAAAGTTTAATTAAATAAGAATGGAAGGAAGTTGATATTATGAATGCAGTTAGTAATTAATTATTGTGTTTTTACTACTACTACTACTACTACTACTACTACTACTACTACTACTACTACTGTTAAGAATATATATGTACGTACCTTAGTCTTTGAATATTGTAAGTTACCTCAAGGTGTATCTTCTACTACTACTACTACTACTACTACTACTACTACTACTACTACTACTACTACTACTACTACTACTACTACTACTGTTGTTGCTGCTGCAGTAATTATAATTAAAATCGTTATCAGGATATATACGATTATGCTTTTGGAAATTGCCTCTTACCAAGGACGAGGAGGAGGAGGAGGAGGAGGAGGAGGAGGAGGAGCACAAACAGCAGTTGTTTTAGTATTAAAATTAACAGCAAGAAGAGAAGTAGTAGTAGTAGTAGTAGTAGTAGTAGTAGTAGTAGTAGTAGTAGTAGGAGCAGCAGTAGTAATAGTAGTAGCAGCAGTAGTAGTAGTAGTAGCAGTAGTAGTAGTAGTAGAAGTAGTAGTAGCAGTAGTCTTAGTAGTAGCAGTAGTCTTAGTAGTAGTAGTAGTAGCAGTAGTAGTAGTAGTAGTAGTTAGTAGCAGTAATAGTAGAAGTAGCAGTAGTAGTAGTAGTAGTAGAAGTAGCAGTGGTAGCAGTAGTAGTTGTAGTGGTAATAGTAATGGATAATTGTTCTTATGATATTAAACTAAGAAATGTAAATGCGAGGAGATCAGAAGGGTTAGAAAGAAGGAGTAATGGAGAAAGAAAAGAATGAAAGAAAAGGAAAAAGAAATGCAGTAGGAACTCAAAGAGGAAGGATCAGAAGGAAATAAAGAAGGAAGAAGCAGCGAAGGAAGAGAGGATGGAGAGAGTGGAGAAGATTGAGAAAGATAGAGGTATGTACTAGGAAATGGAGGACCAGAGAGTGAAAAGAGGAAAAGAAGGAAGGAACAAATGCAAGGGAAATAAATAAAATAGGAAGATAGGAAAAGAGGAAAGATTGAAAGGAAAAGAAACTAGAGAAGAAAAAAAGATAAATAAGCAGAAAATGAGAAAAGAACAGAAGACAGTCACTTGAAACAAAGAATAAAAGTGACGAACGGAGAGAGGAAGAAAAAAGAGAGGGAGAGAGGAGGAGAAGTAACACGGAATCAGGAAAAAGAAGGAAGGAAAGAAGGAGAAATATTACCAGGATCACGCACGAGAATAAGAGAGAGAGAGAGAGAGAGAGAGAGAGAGAGAGAGAGAGAGAGAGATGGAGATAAGTACCACACAGTAAGGAGAGGGAAAAAGGAAGGAAAAAGGAAGGAAAGACATTGAAAGACATTATCAGAGAGAGACGAAGGAAGAGAGAAAAAAAAGAGAGAAGGAAGGAAGGGAGGAAGGAAGGAAGGAAGGAAGGAAGGAAGGAAGGAAGGAAGGAAGGAAGGAAGGACAAACATTACCAGGATTACGCACAGACCTTTTTTCCTGTCTTTCTTGGCGGTTCCAATTAGTGTCTTCGTTATACTGTTTAGTTATCACTCCCGGCGTGCGCAAGTCGCTGCGTCCGTGTTATTGTTTCATGAATACCAAACAGGATAAGCTGCCGGCCGAGGTGCCCTGATTAACTTGCCATTTCTGTACTCTCCCGCAGGTGTAGCCAGGTGTGAGAGAGAGAGAGAGAGAGAGAGAGAGAGAGAGAGAGAGAGAGAGAGAGAGAGAGAGTGTGTGTAAAATGTCTTTCCTTGAACAATAACCAGTGTTTCAGGATAGATGACAACAGTGCACGAAATAAGTAAAAAAAAAAATAATAAAAAAATAAATAAATAAAAAAATAGTGAAAAGTATAAAAAGCAATATTACTATTAAATGACGTCCTTTTTCTCTTCTCCTTGTTCTCTGTTTTCTCTTAGCACTCTTTCCCTCTTTTCCAGTTTCCTTCCTAACCCATTCCGTCGTCTCTCCCCATCTTTCTTCCCTATCTCTCTTCCCTTCATTCTCCTAACATTTTCAGTCTTCCCTCCCCCGTTCTCTCCTTCCTTCCTTCCTAATTTCCTCTCAACCTATTCCATCTTTCTTCCCTTTCCTTCTCTTCCATCATACATCTTTTCCTCTTTCATTCCCAGCATCCTCGTAACACTCTTCCATCTCTTCCTTTCTCCTCGTCGTCTTCCTTACTCCACCTTAACTCGTTCCATTTCTTCTCATCCTTTCCCTTCTCTTCCTGTCTCATCTCTTCCATTCTCTTGCCCTTCTTTCATTTCGAAGTTTCCCTCTTTTTCCTTCCGCTTTCCGCTTTTCTGTCCTCCCATCCCCAGCGGGCGGGCAAAACATTCCCTTCCGACCCAAGGACACAGCCGGCGGTTCTTTCCCAGCGCCCTCCAGACAGCATTTGTAAGGGCGGGAAATGCTGTTACGCGCGGGATTGATTTTAGCCTTGAAATGTCAGCGGTGGTGGCCATGGTGTTGGTGGTGGTGTTTTCTATTTGTCTTACTATAGCTTTCCTGTCCAAGTAGTAGTAGTAGTAGTAGTAGTAGTAGTAGTAGTAGTAAAAGTAGTAGTAGAAGTAGTAATATTTTCCACTTGTCTCTATACATTTTAATTTTTTGTCTTCTTTTAAAACTCACCATTGACTCAAAACTAACCATACCTGATCAAGGAGTCTGTTCAAGTCATTTTCTCTCTCTCTCTCTCTCTCTCTCTCTCTCTCTCTCTCTCTCTCTCTCTCTCTCTCTCTCTCTCTCCGGAATGAGGAAGAGCAGGAGGATGTTTCAAGGTTATTCTTTCTTATCTTTGTTGACATAAGCTCACCTCCATTTTTTCCTCCCTCTCTCTCCTCTCCCTCTCTCTCTCTCCCTCCTCTCCTCCTCTTCCTCGTCCTTGACTACTGCTCTTCTTGCTTGCTTGGTCTTCCTGCCTCCCCTCCTCCTTTCTTATCTCCCTCCCTCTTTCCTCCCTCCTTGCCTCCCTCCTTGCCTCTCTCTTCTTTCCCGCCCTCATTAATTCCTCACCTTCTACCTCTTCCTGCTTTGTTTTTGTTTTTTCTTCACCTCCATCCTGTTCCCTTTCCTTACTGCTCTTCCTGGTCTACTTCTTCTTCTTCTTCTTCTTCTTCTTCTTCTTTATTTTTCTTCTTTTCTTTTAGTCTCGTTTTATCCTACCTCCTATTTTTTCCTCATTGTCCACTTTCTCTCTCCTTTTTTTCCCTCCTTTTTTCCTTTCTTCCTTTCTTCTTCTTTTCCTTCCTTTCTTCCTTACTTTCTTGTGATGTTCTTTGGTTCTTCCGTATATTTTATGTTTCTAGAAGTAAACACACACACACACACACACACACACACACACACACACACACACACACACACACACACACACACACACACACACACACACACACACACACAGAGAGAGAGAGAGAGAGAGAGAGAGAGAGAGAGAGAGAGAGAGAGAGAGAGAGAGAGAGAGAGAGAGAGAGAAATGAAGTAGTTTATAATCATCCAATTTAAAACGTAGAACTGTGACGCCACGTGGTAAATAATTAAGTTCAGCACCATTGGGAGAGAGAGAGAGAGAGAGAGAGAGAGAGAGAGAGAGAGAGAGAGAGAGAGAGAGAGAGAGAGAGAAGGGAATGGGGAAGGGGCAGGAGAGAAGAAATGTGTTGTCTCTTAAAATCCTATTTCTTTACTTATCTATTATTTCATGACATGTTTATTTACATTTTTGATGTGGATGACGTTTTTTATCGGAAGAGTTTGTACTGAGTGTTGGAAAGGGAAAGCTAGTGGCAGGTTTAACATTTTTAGTTGGTAGGTTAGTGTACCGTGTCATACTTTTTTTTTCTTATTCTTTTTTTTTTTTCCATTTTGTTTACGGTTTGTTGTGTGTGATTTCAATGCGTGGTGTCCTCAGCACACAGCCACGGGAGCGTGTGTGTGCCCAAATGTTGTTATTGATACTGTGTTCCTCGTGGCTACGCATGAAGAAGGCCAGTCATTGTGGAGTGGTCCTGCCGCTGTAACTCTTTATAGCTGTACTTCAAAGTTCAACCAAAGTACTAAATACAAAAACTTTTTCTATACCTATACAATCACAGGTTTCCTATAAAGGCCATACAGAAACTAGAAAACCACTTAACACTTCTCTAATCACTTATTTTGCAACCAATACGTTCAAGAGAAAATAATTTTTCAACCACTGTACCAACTAGAAAAAAACCCCCTTCTTTTAGCACTCCCTCACTTGACTTTCTTCCAGCAAACATCTCAGATCAAAGTGTTCATTATTTACTTTGTTGACGAGTACCTTTCTTCCTTTCCGCTTTTATCCGGCCGAGTGTTTCCTCATTCCCTCCTCGCTCTTTTGTCTACTCGTCCATTTCGTGTTTTCTCCAGAGATGAGCCACACTTGTTCCTCCTCACAGAGCCTCACTCGGCAGCCGTCCCCCGAGGCTCCTGGCAGATGATGTGTTGAGAGAGCGGGATGCCTTAGGGTTGATCGCTTCAGTACCATGACGCGTTTCCATATTCATTCTGCTTACTATCTGATGATTTTATACAGCTTCAAAAACTTATGTGAGGGAATGAAATAGTGAAGACTGTGGCCATTAATCTCCTGACCTCCATAGACACTTCCTAATGTCAACAGAATTGTCTAATTGTACACAAACCTCAAAGTAAGAATGTGTTCCAGTATTGAAGGGGTTAAAAAGTTGTGACTGACTCTGCCTGCATGAAGGAAGAAGAAGAAAGGATGAGGAAGAGATGGAGGAGGGTAAGGGAGGAGAATATATAAAGAAAGAAGACAAACAGCAACAGATCTTGAGGTCCTTAATAGGCTACTATCTTACATTATTAGTAGGAGAGACAGAATAGCAAAGTAGGAGAGAAAGAGGTAGGGTAACAAAAGGGAACAAAAGATCAAACAGCACCACACATTAAGGTCCTTAGTTAGCTCTCTGGAAACTAACTCCTGGGTAAAGGGATGGGAATAGTAAAGCAGAAGGCATCTCCCCACCCACCACTGCCATCATCAGGGAGACAAAGAAAGACATAACTGCAACATATTTAGAGCAGAAGGCAGGAAGAGCAGGGGTAAGAAAAGAAGAGGAAGGGGGGAGGAATAGGAAAAGGAAGAGGAGGAAAAGAGGAGATTGACTGATTGACTTGAATGATTGATTTAAGACGGCAGGTGAGGAACAAGAGGAGGAAGTGAGGAAAGATAAGGAAGAAGAGGAGGAAGTGAGGGAGGATAAGGAAGGTGAGGAAGAAAGAGCACGACCATTTTCTCTCTCTCTCTCTCTCTCTCTCTCTCTCTCTCTCTCTCTCTCTCTCTCTCTCTCTCTCTCTCTCTCTCTCTCTCTCTCTCCTCCACCACCACCACCACCACCACCACCACCACCACCACCACCACCACCACCACCACCACCACCACCACCACCACCACCACCACCACCACCACCACCTTTCAGGACTAACACCAGCCCCGCCAAAAGGCTTCTGATGTTGCCCTTCTTTACCAGTCCTTTGCCCTCCAGCACTGACCTAGTTTCCCTCCACGCAGCGACGGAGGAGAAGGGAGAGGAGGAGGAGGAGGAGGAGGAGGAGGAGGAGGAGGAGGAGGAGGAGGAGGAGGAGGAAAAAGAAAGGATTG
>NC_059292.1:23760703-23763203 GCF_017591435.1 Portunus trituberculatus | reverse complement strand
TCTCTCTCTCTCTCTCTCTCTCTCTCTCTCTCTCTCTCTCTCTCTCTCTCTCTCTCTCTCTCTCTCTCTCTCTCTCACCTCTCTCTCTCTCCATCTCCGATCCTTTTTCCTCCAAGCCTCTCACTTTCCCATAATCCTCCTTATTCCCACCCTCTCCTCCTCTCCTCTTAATAACCCTTCCTCCCTCCTCTCTCCCTCTCCCTCTCCCTCTCCCTCTCCTCTCTCTCTCTCTTCCTCTCTCCCTTCTTTATCACCAAGCGTGTATTTGCCTCTCCTCTTTTATTACCTCTCCCTTCCATCATGAGTTCCACCCTTCACCTGTTTCCCTTCCCATCGCCTCTCTCCCTTTCCTCTCCCTTCCTATCCCCTCCCTTTATTCTCTCCTCACTCCCCTCCTCTCCTCCTCACCCTTTTACAAAATCTCTCTCACTCCCCTTTTTCCCACTTTGCTTTATTGGAGGAGGAGGAGGAGGAGGAGGAGGAGGAGGAGGAGGAGGAGGAGGAGGAGGAGGAGGAGGAGGAGGAGGAGTTTGTGTATGAGTGTGTGAGAGAATTTGTTGATTCATATGAAAGTACGTTTGTTTTTTTCATGAAGAGAGAGAGAGAGAGAGAGAGAGAGAGAGAGAGAGAGAGAGAGAGAGAGAGAGAGAGAGAGAGAATGAATCACACATGGGTTATTAGAGAGATGCACTGGGAAATCTTTCACTCACTCACTCACTCACTCACTCACTCACTCACTCACTCACTCACTCACTCTTGCCTATATCCACCTTGCCTTACTTGCTATTTCCCATGAGTATATTTCTTTCGTTAGTGTCAGATTGTTCTCCTAACCCCTTCAGTTCTGGGTTGCGCTTATTGCCATGAGTTTTGGGTACGATTAGACAATTTTGCTTGCATTATGAAGGGTCTATGGAGGTCAGAAGGTTAATGGCCCGGAGTTTTTACTGTTTTAATCCCCATATAAGTATCTGAAGCTGTATACAATCGTCAAATACTAACCGGAATGAATAGAAAAACGTGGCATGGTACTGAAAGGGTTAATCGTCAAATTTTCTCACAATATTCTGATAATTTTGAGTATTTTGTTATTCTTCTTTTTTTTATTTCGTCATTTTTTGTTTGATTTTTTCGATCTTTTTCTCACTTTCTTTATTTTATTCTCTTATTTGTGTGTGTGTGTGTGTGTGTGTGTGTGTGTGTGTGTGTGTGTGTGTGTGTGTGTTTTCGTATCTGTTTGTCTGTTTCAGTGTGTGTCTGTCTGTTTGTCTGTCTCAGTTTGTGTATGTGTGTTTGTCTGTCTAAGTGTGTGTCTGTCTGTTTGTCTGTATATTAGTAATGGTGTGAAAAAATTGGTTATCAGAGAGAGAGAGAGAGAGAGAGAGAGAGAGAGAGCACTCGTCACCTCTTCCTTGATACTGCTGTTATTAGAGGGGGTGGGATGGCGCCCCCTCCTTACACCTGCGAGCTTAGGAGGAGGAGGAGGAGGAGGAGGAAGAATTGAAGAAGTCAAGAAGGAAGAGATGATGAGGCAGAAATATAAGGAATAGAGGAGAACAGTAAAGAAGGAAGGAATAAAGAAAGAAAGAGAAGGAAGAAGAGGAAGAGAATAACAAGAAAAGTTTCTGTTTCTTACATCCACCAAATATTTCTTACTTTTCTGTCATCCCTCCTCCTCCTCCTCCTCCTCCTCCTCCTCCTCCTCCTCCTCCTCCTCCTCCTCCTCCTCCTCCTCCTCCTCCTCCTCCTCCTCCTCCTCCTCTTCCATCATCTTTGTCTTCATAATTATCATCATCCTTCCTCGTCTAGTTAATGGTCAGAGCCGCCATTATTCTCTTCCTAGTGAGAGAGAGAGAGAGAGAGAGAGAGAGAGAGAGAGAGAGAGAGAGAGAGAGAATCAGCATACGATTTCCATAATATGCAAAAGCGATAGTGCATTTCTGTGATTTAAATATATGAATGCGATCTATAGTAGTAGTAGTAGTAGTAGTAGTAGTAGTAGTAGTAGTAGTAGTAGTAGTAGTAGTAGTAGTAGTAATGGTAGTAGTAGTAGTAGTAGTAGTCGTAGTAGCGGTAGCGGTAGTTGTAGTAGTAGTAGTAGTAGTAGTAGACGTAATAGTAGAGATGGTATTGGTAGTGGTAATAGTGTTAATAGTTGTAGTGGTGGTGGTGGTGGTGGTGGTGGAAGTAGTAGAAGTAATAGTAGGAGAAGAAGGAGAAGATAAAAATGTAGTAAAAGAATCAAGAGAATGAAATCACAACAAATAAGAGAAGACAAGAAAGAGGAGGAAGAGAAGGAGGAGGAGGAGGAGGAGGAGGAGGAGGAAGAGAAGGAGGAGGAGGAAGAGAAGGAGGAGGTATATAAACAAAGTATCCAAACAAAACGAGGTAGAGAGAAAAGAAAGACACAAAAAATATAGAAGAAGAAAAAGAAGACGAGGAAGAGGAGGAGGAAAGTTTACAGAAGCAGCGGCAACAGAGACTGGAGGGAGCGAGAGAG
>NC_059292.1:23755703-23758203 GCF_017591435.1 Portunus trituberculatus | reverse complement strand
CTACGACTTGACTTCTTTTATGAGGGAGGCTTCAAGACATGTGTCACTGTCTTTTAAATGACTCTTAATAACTTTAAGGAAACTGGCAATCCAGTGGGCCTTTTTTTCCTATTTTTTTTTGCCCTCGGCCATTCTCCCCTCTTACATAAAAAAAAAGACTCGATTCCCTTTACCATTACTGTGATGGGGACAGCAGTAAGTCGCCGAGGAACCTACTCCACACTGCGGACTCTTTAATGTGATCAGGAGGAGAAAGAGATGTTGCTTGGTAATGCTGCTGAAGTTAAGAGTGAGAGGAGGAGGGAAGTAAAGAAGAGGAAAGAAAAGGATAAATTTTAAGGAACAATTGAAAAAAGTTATATATATATATATATATATATATATATATATATATATATATATATATATATATATACTAAAGTGGAAGAATGATACTGAATTCTGCTGTGATGACAAGGAAGAAGAGGAGGAAGAGGAAGAGGAGGAGCAGGAGGAAATGGAGAAGATAATCTTGGTTATTATAGTTTGCATATAGATGTGTGTGTGTGTGTGTGTGTGTGTGTGTGTGTGTGTGTGTGTGTGTGTGTGTGTGTGTGTGTGTGTGTAATATACCACGGTTGTCTGCTGGTCACCCAGCCAGCCTTCCCCATTACGGAGAGAGCTCAGAGCTCATAGACCGACTGAGACCACACCACACTCCACACACCGGGAAAGCGAGGCCACAACCCCTCGAGTTACATCCCGTACCTCTTTACTGCTAGGTGAACAGGGGCTGCACATTTAGAGGCTTGCCCATTTGCATCACCGCTTCCCGGGACTCGAACCCGGGCCCTCTCGATTGTGACTAGAGAGTGCTAACTACTACACTACGCGGGGTGTGTGTGTGTGTTCGTGAGTGAGTGCGCATTCCCCTCTCTTCTCTTGCTCAGCATCTAAGAAAATTGTTTAGGCAACTGTACAAAGTGGAGAGAGAGAGAGAGAGAGAGAGAGAGAGAGAGAGAGAGAGAGAGAGAGAGAGAGGAGGGGGGAATCCACATTTCTCTCTCAACACCACACTCTCCAGTCCCTGTACGCAAACAATGGATACAAACACTATTCCTCTTCCTCCTCCTCCTCTTCCTCTTCCTCTTCCTCCTTCTCCTTCTCCTTCTCCTTCTCCTTCTCCTTCTCCTCCTCCTCCTCCTCCTCTCCTTCTCCTTCTCCTCCTCCTCCTCCTCCTCCTCCTCCTCCTCCTCCTCCTCCTCCTCCTCCTCCTCCTCCTCCTCCTTCCTTTCTTCTTTGATATTTAGGCTAATATAAATCTTCCTTTTTTTTTGTATGTTATTTTTTTTCGTTATTAGGTTCAGCGTGATTACTCTCTCTCTCTCTCTCTCTCTCTCTCTCTCTCTCTCTCTCTCTCTCTCTCTCTCTCTCTCTCTCTCTCTCAGTCCTTTCGAGAGAACACCTGTCGATACATAAATATGCTTCTACCTCCTCCACCTCCGCCTCCTCCTCCTCTTCCACCACTTCCTCTTCCTCTTTCCTTTCTTCGATACAGTCATTCCTTCGTATACTCTTCGTTATTTCCTTTCAATCCTTCCCTTTATTCTCTCTTTCCATCCCGTCCAGCCACCGACAAAATCTACCACAAACGTTAACTGATGAAACTAAACACAGTATTGGAGATGGTGTGCTGAGCCGGGTAGGAAACTGGCTGAACCACCGTAAATAGAGTAATGATACATAGGAAAGCATCTAGAATTCTAAATGGACTAAAGCAACCATCGGAGTGCCACCATTTCTCTCCATTGTCTATCTAAACAGCATAGATGAAGGTGTCACTGATATTATTTAGAGGTTCGCTGATAACATTACTCTTAACCACTTCAATACTGGGACTCATTTTTACCTTGAGATTTGTGTACGACTAGACGATTGTATTTGCAGTATTAAGGGTGTATGGAGGTCAAAAGAATAATGGCCAGAATTGTTACTATTCTAATCCCAACATATGTTTCAGAAGCTGTATAAAATCATCAAACAGATAAGGAGTATGAATATGGAAACGCGTCATGGTGCGAAAGGTTAAGTAGTAACTATCCTTGTCTCAAATGAACTAGTAAAAGAAATGCAAACAAACCTGAGGGAAACCTGACAAATGATTTACAATGCGATCTAGTGTTAAGTGATGTACACAGAGTAACGAAACAAATGAAGCAGAGTGTGTTTTCAAAAGTATCCAGCTTGAAAGTGTAGACAGTGAAATTGATACAGGAGTAACCATATCGAATAGCCTAAAACCTAGACAACACTATTCAGAAGTCGCAAGTCAAACAAGTGAAATAATTGGCTTAATCATCAGGTAATTTGAATATAAATCTAAAGACACAATCCTCACTCTACATGTGCCTCCCTGGTTCGTCCCCTTTTGGAATGTTGTGTACAAGTATGGTGCTGCTATTACCAGAAAGACGTGGACAAATTTTCTATGTAACGATGTATCTCCATATCTCCATATTTC
>NC_059292.1:23748203-23750703 GCF_017591435.1 Portunus trituberculatus | reverse complement strand
TAATATATATATATATTTTTTTTTTTTTTCGTAGTCGAGGCAGAAATATTGTAAAATTATATGTGTGGAAAAAAAGCGAGAGAGAGAAAAAAAATTGGATAATATTTTTTACCGTTGTGTGTGTGTGTGTGTGTGTGTGTGTGTGTGTGTGTGTGTGTGTGTGTGTGTGTGAATCAGTCAGTCAGATAGATAGATAGATAGACAGAGAGAGAGAGAGAGAGAGAGAGAGAGAGAGAGAGAGAGAGAGAGAGAGAGAGAGAGAGAGAGAGATGGAAAGGGTTAAGAGGCGGAAGGAAAAGTAGAGAGGGAATAAAGGAGGGAGAGAACAGAAGAGGAGACATAGGAATAAGAGACAGAAGGAGAGAAGAGACGGAAGGAAGGAAATGTGGACTTATAAATTAAGGAAATGACAATAAACGGAGAGACAGAAGAGATGAAGTAAAGGAGAGATAGAAGAAATGGAGTAAAGGAAAGACAGAGATGAAGGAGGAGAAGGCAGGGATTGGAGGGAAAGAAGAAAGGCCAGACAGAAGGAAAGGACAGAGGGGCGGTGACCAATATTTAGAAATGGAATAGTTTGTCCTCCTACCTGTCGAAGAAAACGGAGGAAGCACTTTCAGCGGTCGTAAAGAAAACGAGAAACGATGCTTCCACCAGAGAGAGAGAGAGAGAGAGAGAGAGAGAGAGAGAGAGAGAGAGAGAGAGAGATTTTCAGAAATATAACTTTTAATTCAAAGATATATTTTTCTTCTCCTTTTTTGTTTCATATTTTTTCGATCTTCACTCAATTCTGCTTTGTAATTTGGTGTGTTTGGCAAATATTGATAAGTTTAGTTTTCGAGTTGTAATTTTGGTTAATGCTTCCAGAAAAGGGAAAGTTTATCGTATTTTTGCTACATTTATCCTTCCCTTTCCTTATTTCACTCTTTTCACTTTTCTCTTGTTATAACTATTCTGTGTACTACGACGAAACCACATTATTTCCTTTTTTTTTTTTATCCCTCCTCCTTCCAATTACTCTTTCTTTTTCTCGCATCATCCCTTCAACAAAATTATTTCACTCCAGCATATTTTCTTTCTTTAATCTCTTCAGCACTGGGACACATTTTTACCTTGAGATCTGTGTACGATTATACCATTTCATTGACATTAGGAAGGGTCTATGGAGGCCAGAAGGTTAATGACCACAGTCCTCACTATTTTAATCTCCAACATAAGTTTCTGAAGCTGTGTAAAATCAGTAAATAGTAAGCAGAAATAACACGAAAACGGGTTATGGTACTGAAGGGGTTAAATAACAGAAATAGATAAATGACATAGATAAATAACATAAATAAGTAACATAAATAGCTAGAAGGGTAACATGTATCTCTTTCAACCTTCCACATCACGCTGCATATCTGTTCACCTCCTATTCTGAAACACTACGACTGTTCTCAAATAATACAAGCGACTAACCAAGATATTTACGAGTGTTTCTTTCGCTAATGATGCTAAAGCTTGTCAGTCTAACACTAGGCTAAAAACACCTTTAAACAATGGAATTTCAACTAAAACCTGCTGAAGTTAGTCGGTGTGCGGCGTGGAAGTGTTTGAGGTTATGGTTCTCTCTCTCTCTCTCTCTCTCTCTCTCTCTCTCTCTCTCTCTCTCTCTCTCTCTCTCTCTCTCTCTCTCTCTCCCGACCCTGACCCTTGCTGTTTCTTCCTCCTCTCGTCGCCGCATCCTCCTCCTCGTAGAATCTGTAATGGTAGCAAGGTTTCACACACACACACACACACACACACACACACACACACACACACACACACACACACACACACACACACACACACACACACAGCCTCGTTACAGCCAGTAGGAATGTTGCTATCTGTTTTCTTTCTTGGTGTTGTGTTGTGTTCTGTTGTGGTTTGGTGTGTTGTGCTTCCCTTGTAGATGTTTCTGTTATTGCTCAGTTTTCGTAATTTTTCTTGCTCTTGTTCTTTTTTTTTTTTTCTTGTCATTATGTCTTCTTCAGCTGGCTTAAACTCCTGACCTCCATATCCTCCTCCTCCTCTTTCTTTTCCTCCTCTCCCTCTCCCTCTTCTTCTTCCTCTTCCTCTTTCTCCTCTTCATTTTTCTTTTGCTTTCCTCTTCCTTCTCTTCCTCTCCCTCTCCCTCTACCTCTTACTCCTTCTCTTCCTCCTCCTCCTCCTCCTCCTCCACAATAGTCATCACCAAAACAATTCCAACTATTATTACTTACAATCTCTCCTATTCTTCCCTCCTCTCCCATATCTCCCTCTCCCTCTCCTTCTCTCTCTTTCTCTCTCCCTCCCTCTCCCTCCCTCTCTCTCCCTCTCTCTATCGGGCAATCATTATCAGTATCTCCGCTTCACTGACTCAAATGTTCGGAGAGAGAGAGAGAGAGAGAGAGAGAGAGAGAGAGAGAGAGGTAGCCATTTGTTTTGTGTACCGATAATGTCTATTCCTGTTCCTTATCGGTCGCAAGGAACCCCA
>NC_059292.1:23740703-23745703 GCF_017591435.1 Portunus trituberculatus | reverse complement strand
TCCCTCTCTTTCTTTTCAATATCTTATGCTTATTTCATGTAACCTTTCTTCCTCTTCCTCTTTTTCTTCCTTCTTCCTTTTCCTATACCTCCTTCATTTCCTTTTCTACACTTTTCTTATCCTCATTCACTCCTACTATTTCCTTCTATTTTTTTTTGTCCTTCTCTCCTACTCCTATTCTTCTTCTTTTTCTTATTCCTCTGCTCAAAAAGCTGTATTCTTTATAAAAACGTTGATCATTTCTTCACTAATAATTGCTAACACTCAAATTCTTCATCTTTTCTCACCTCATAGCACTGTAAACTCTCCCTCCCTTTATTCTGTGTTCAATTTCTTTACAGGGTCATTGTTTGGGATTCCATTGTGATTCTATTGTATATATTCTACTTTGCCTATCCGTCTGTCTTGTTACATCCTCCTCCTCGCAGCCTATCCACCCTTTTCTTCGTTTTTCTCCTCTCTTTCTTTCTTTTTTTTTTCATGTCTCTTCCTCTTTCTTCTTTTCTCCTTTTCTTCATCGCTGAAATGTTCTTATTATTTATTCCTTTTCGTTCTCGTTGTCTCTTTCCCTTTTATCTATTCTGTGTACCTCTTTTCTTCTTTCTTTCTTTCTTTCTTTCTTTCTTTCTTTCGTCCCCTATTTGCTACTGTTATTATTCATTTTTCTACTTCGTTTCTTTCTCTCTTACTTCGTCCATCTAGTTTTTTTTTTTTTTCATCTCGTCTTCTCTTTTTATCACTTATTTGCTTTTATCATCTACCTCACTTTTACTTTATCAATCTATTATTTTTCCCTATCTTTTTTTTGTCTTCTATGTACTCTTATTAAATAACTATCCCTCTAATTCGATTCTTTCCTATTCACTTATTCAATCTACCATTTTTCCTGTTAATTGTCTTCTATGTACTGTTATTAACTATCCCTCATCTTCCTCCTCTTCGTCTCCACTTCTTTCGCTTCTCTGCCACCCAGCTCTCCTCCTCGCGTCCCTCGCCACCAGAAGATATCCCCCTAAAATTTCACGGACGCTCTGCCAGACGAATCGGGGAAGAGAAATCACGGTGGTGGTGATGTTTAATCTAAATGGAAATGATGACACTAGGTCCTGTCTATCTGTGTGTGTGTGTGTGTGTGTGTGTGTGTGTGTGTGTGTATGGGTGAGATCGCGTACACACACAGACAAACACACACACGCACACGCGCACACACACACACAAGTGAAGGGGGGAATGAAATACAGTTCCCCTCTAGTTACAAATAAAATTGATTGTTTTCCTCCTCTTCCTCGTCCTCCTCCTCCTCCTCCTCCTCTCCTCTTCCTCCTCCTCCTCCTCTTCCTCCTGACTTGGCGTAACTAAACTCTAGTCAACTGAAGTCAAGCGGAACAAATAGAGATTGAGGTGAGGAAGGAAGGAAGGAAGAAAGGAATAAAGGAAGGAGGGAGAGAGGGAAGGGAAAAACACAACAACAAACAACGTGGATAGGAAGGAAGGAGGAGAGAAAGGAAAAACAATAAACAACGTGAATAAATGGAGAACTGAAGTAAGAGAAAAAGATGTCACGCACACACACACACACACACACACACACACACACACACACACACACACACACACACACACACACACACTCAAATAAGCTTAATATTGAACGGCTTAGAGAGAGAGAGAGAGAGAGAGAGAGAGAGAGAGAGAGAGAGAGAGAGAGAGAGAGAGTGAGTGTCGTTCTCATGTGATAGCTGATGGACGCGTTTCCTCCTCCTCCTCCTCCTCCTCCATCATCTTTCATAATATCCTTCCCTGGAACTTTTTCTCTACTATTCTCTTCTCTCATCTCCTCTTCACACTCCCCTCCTCTCGGTGCCTCCTCCTCCTCCTCCTCCTCCTCCTCCTCCTCCTCCTCCTCCTCCTCCTCCTCCTCCTCCTCCTCCTCTTGTAATTTCTTCTCTTCGATATCCCTCCACTTGGCACGGGAAGAACTCGTCCTCCTCCTCCTCCTCCTCCTCCTCCTCCTCCTCCTCCTCTTCCTTCTCCACCTCCTCTTCCTCCTCCTCCTCCTTCCCGATATACCCTACGCTCCCTACATTGTCCTTATCTTTCTCTCTCTCTCTCTCTCTCTCTCTCTCTCTCTCTCTCTCTCTCTCATCATTCTTCTTCTTCTTCTTCTTCTTCTTCTTCTTCTTCTTTACTTTTCGTGAGTATCTATTAAAGCGGAGAAAGGCGATGAAGAAAGGAAGATGAAGAGGAGGAGGAGGAGGAGGAGGAGGAGGAGGAGGAGGAGGAGGAGGAGGAGGAGGAGGAAGAAGAGGAGGAGGAGGAGAAGTAGTAAAAGCTTTCCTCGGAACATAAAAATCGGGTCTTTTATAGTGACACCTCTCTCTCTCTCTCTCTCTCTCTCTCTCTCTCTCTCTCTCTCTCTCTCTCTCTCTCTCTCTCTCTCTCTCTCTCTCTCTTTCTTTATGTCTTTTTTCCCTCTTGTTTTATTTTTGGTTCTTCCTCTCCTTACATTTATTATTTTGTCTTCTCCTCCTCCTCCTCCTCCTCCTCCTCCTCCTCCTCCTCCTCCTCCTCCTCCTCCTCCTTTTCCTCCCCCCTCTCAATCAGCTAATTTCTGTTCTTTCGCTTTCTCTTTCTATGTTTGTTTTCCCTCTAAAAATACATCAGGAAAATAAAAAGCTGAGTAACTTTTTTAACGTCGTTCAGAATGTTGTGTAGAATAAAAAGTTGTGAATTAACTTTGTAATGATTTATTTGCTTATTATGATGGGACTTTTCCCCGCGTCACACACACACACACACACACACACACACACACACACACACACACACACACACACACACACACACACACACACACACACACACACACACACACACACACACACACACACACACACACACACACACACACACACACACACACACACACACACACACACACACACACACACTGTTAAATCCACCGTGTTCTACTGCCATTGATTACATAGAGAGAGAGAGAGAGAGAGAGAGAGAGAGAGAGAGAGAGAGAGAGAGAGAGAGAGAGAGATTGTCATTAAACATTGCTGTCATCAAATGTTCTTGCGTCAGTTTTGTTTAATTAAGTTTCTCATTTCATATGAATTCGCTAGTTTGCTTTTCTAACCTAACCTAACTTGTCCTAACTTAATCTAACTTAACCTAACTTAACCTAACCTAACTTGTCCTAACTTAACCTAACCTAACCTAACCAAAAAACTAACCTAACCTAACTTAACCTAACCTAACCTAACCTAACCTAACCTAACCAAATCTCTAACTTAACCTAACCAAAACTATATAACCTAACCTAAGCTAACCAAAACCTAACCTAACCTAACCTAACGTAACCTAAGCTAACCTAACTTAACCTTACGTAATCTAAATTAACCCAACCAAACCTAAGTAAGCCCAAACCAACCCAACCTAACCTAATCTAACCTAACTTAAGCACACCTTCCTTCGTCGCCACCGTCAGGAACCATCACGGCGCTTCCTGCAGGGCCTGTGTTGGTTCAGCTGAGGCATCAAGGGCGGCGCCTCACCTCCGTAAATATGGCGCGTGTTACCTCTCCAAATACCATTGTAGTGTGAAGCTTGGGCTGGGAAGAACTAGAGAGAAAGAGAGGAATGGGTGATGGTGGTGGTGATGGTGATGGTGGTTGATATAATAGTTGTGGTGAGGTGGTGGTGATATGAAGTGGTATGGTGAGGTGGTGATGGTATATGTAGTGTAGGTTGTGGTGGTGCTTAGTCTTGTGGTGGTTGGTTTTAGTGGTGGTGCATGGTGATGGGGGTGGTGAAGATACTGTGGTGATGCTGTTGGTGGTGGTGGTTGTGGTTGTGGTGGTGGTGGTGGTGGTGGTGTTGTGGTGGTGGTGTTGGTGGTGGTGAGAGTGGAGGATTGTGTTTTTTTTTATTTATGTTTCTTCTATTATTTCTTTGTATTATTTTTTCTTTTCTGTTCTTCTACTTTTTTTGCATTCTATTCTTCCACTATTTCTTATTCTCTATTCTATTCTATCCTTCTATTCTATTCTTCTGCTATTTCTTTTACTTCTTTCTTCTACTATTTAACTATCTTTTACTATTCCATTCTTCTACTATTTCTTTTCCTATCAAAAGAAATTGACAACAAAACCACAAAATAAAGCATATAACATTAACATAACTACTACTACTACTACTACTACTACTACTACTACTACTACTACTACTACTACTACTACTGTTGCTGTTGCTGCTGCTACTGCCACCACCACCACTACCACCACCACCACCACCACCACCACCACCACCACTGCTGCTGCTGTTGCTGTTGCTGCTGCTGCTGCTGCTGCTGCTGCTGCTGCTGCTGCTGCTGCTGCTGCTGCTGCTGCTGCCACTGCTGCTGCTGCTGCTGCTGCTGCTGCTGCTGCCTGCTGCTGCTGCTGCTGCTGCTGCTGCTGCTGCTGCTGCTGCTGCTGCTGCTGCTGCTGCTGCTACTGCTACTACTGCTGCTGCTGCTGCTGCTGCTCCTGCTCCTGCTGCTACTACTACTACTACTACTACTGCTCTCATTACCATAGTCAAATTATCACGTCTTAAAACAAACAAACAAACAAACAAACAATCGCAAACAACAACAACAACAACAACAACAACAACAACAACAACAACAACAACAACCACAGTAACTAACAATGAAATTCCTTACTTTTTAATATTGCGTCCAGCAAACTATTTAATTTTAGTGCGAACAGAGAGAGAGAGAGAGAGAGAGAGAGAGAGAGAGAGAGAGAGAGAGAGAGAGAGGTGCTAATTATGTCTTTCTTTTCACAGGTGAGAAGGAGGAGAGGCGACAGGTGACACGTGGAGGTACTTCTTCATTAATCCAGGTGAGAGAGAGAGAGAGAGAGAGAGAGAGAGAGAGAGAGAGAGAGAGAGAGAGAGATATATATATATATATATATATATATATATATATATATATATATATATAT